>NC_136261.1:239210436-239415436 GCF_964187855.1 Myxine glutinosa | reverse complement strand
AAAATTTTCTAAAATCCTGTTTTCTCTTTGTCATTATGGGGTATTGAGTGTAGATTGATGAGGGAAAAAATGAATTTAAACGATTTCAGCATAAGTCTGCAACATAACAAAATGTGAAAAAAGTGAAGGGGTCTGAATACTTTCTGAATGCACTGTAGATAGATGACTTACCTGAGTTGCCATGGTTTAAACCAATCATAATATAAACAATTATTTTGCACAAAGGTATTTGTCATGTACGTTATATTACATTTTATAAACAAATGAAGTTGTGGATTTAAGTTGAATTTGTTTTTCCTAAACAAAGAAAATATACTTATCGAGTCCATTCTCCCCTGCAGAATTAGTTGAGGCTGATAAAACTTATCCCAGTTCAGCAGATGACATGATTTTAGGTGTGGGTCAATAAATGGACTAAATTGTGCTTCACAAGTATAATGACAAGTTTTACGTATCAAATTAACACACGTTCTACTCCAATCTCGGTATAATTTTGTAGTTTTCCTCTCTGCGGCAGTTAAATACTACATGCAGTTATCAAATAGCTTTAGACTTCATTCTTTTCCCCAGTTACTGCGCTTCTTTCAGTGCAAAAATGGGACAGACTGTATGTTGCATGAAATGACAATGTTATGGAAGATTTTCTACCCCTAAGTCACTAAATTTAACGACTTCTGAGTTAACATATTGGAAGTTGCCGCAAGCACACATGCAGCTCCTTTGTGCAGCAAGCTGCCATTCTTGTTATTGGCAATGCTTCAAAATAACATTTTAGTGACATTTCTTATTGCTCAAAACATTGGGAATTTTTAATTTTCATAAAAAAATGTAAAATGGCACAGCAAACGTATCGTACAAAAAAACATTAACCAGCACTTCTGGTAAGTTTGTATACTGTCAGTAGTTAGTTAATATCACTCTACCTGAGGTAGTTTGAGATTGTGCTATTTTCTGTTGGTAACCGGTGCAAAGTCAGGCAATCAAACATTTCACATTAGCCCTTGCACAAACACAACCCCGCAGACATTTGCTTGTCTTGCACCGACAGCAGTTGGACGTCTTGCAGTGTTGGGGCTTTGGCTCCTTCAGCCTCATTATTGCCACAAGCTTGCCAGAGACAACATTTCTGCCAAAGTCTGTGTCATTAACTTATGATGGCTGGCAAAGAGATGGGCCTGCTTACAAACTACCATCTGATGCAAAATTCGGAGCACATGGAGATGAAATGTATCCTCAGTAGGGGGGAAGGCAATGCAAGTCTCCCTTGGTGGTAGCGACAAGGTGAGCATGCAATGCATCGAGGTTGCCTTCCAAGTCAGCACTGTCATACAGACATGTGAACAGTTGTTTTGCATCCAAGATGACATCATCTGTGACATTCAGACTTTGATTAGGTCCCCAAACCTGACTAAGGGTAAAAGGTCTCCAATGTTGGCAACTGCAGCTTTATAAGCTCTTTTCTTCCCTCTCCTGCAGGGATAACTCAAAGTGAGAATATATGCACAAAGAAGAACAGATGTAAGCTGTGAGGCATCATCGTCGTACTTTATTGCCAGGCATTCTGCGATCTGGTGTGTGGGCAAAAAAACATCAAATTTGTAAACCCAGTGTTCATTCAGTCCTACCAGACGAGTACTATAATAGATGCACATCGTGATTACATCAGTGTCTGTTGCCATAACTACAGACCGTTTGTGGCCCAGGTTCTGTGCACAGTTGTGGCCTCTGCATGATATTCCAGGAATACAAATGACACTGCATGTTGTCAAGGACACTGTACGATCAGCATTAAAGAGTATACAACCTAAAATAATCTGATACCCTCATGGGGAGCATTGTCGTGATGTGTCCATGATTGTCCCAGGTAGATGAGAAGGTTAGCCTTACTCAGAGGACTCTGAATAAAGCTCTTCCACTCAGGAATGGCCAGAGTATCATGAGGCTTATATTTCCTTCACCTTGCCTTGATGTGTCTTCTCTCTCTTCTAGTGTTCTTCACCCTTCAAGCTCTTTATAGCACTGGCATCATACAAATCACCAACAAAATTGATGCACTTGCAGGAATTGGGTTTCGTGCTAAGAATCTGCTTCAAGTAACTCCTCTGCAGGTCACATAAGTTGCCGCTGCTAAGCTGCTGGTAGCGTTAGATGAAGATCATTGCATCAACAACTACATGGTATTCATAAAATACTTACCCTGCGCAGTCAACTTGTTGCGAGCCAACTCTTCTGTTTTTGAACATTTTTTTTCTTTGATCCAATGTGGCTGCCAGACCACGTGAGTGATGACATCATAAATTTATATTCTCTAATATAATTGTTGCGTAGTCATGCTCAATACATTTCAAACTGATCAGACTAAGCGTTGTCCCTGTCGAATTATGACGTCATAATTATGGCACCAATGACGTCATCATTAACAACACATTCCCCATATGGAGTTCTTTACAATGAGCCATGTTTCAATGTTTTTTCCATGCAGCGGTTTTGGAGATATAGAGGTGCAACATTTTTCGTTTTTTCCAAGATGGCGCCTGTACCACATGACCTATGACGTCATGATTATCATTAAAATATTCTAAAGGAGGAGGAGCTCCGATGGTGAAAATTTCGTGCCCATCAGACCAACAGTTACTGAAAAAAAAATCATAATGATCGGATGGATAAGTGTTGTATTTGTCGAATTATGACGTCATAGTACAAAGGCACCGATGACATCATCATTAACATATCTTACTCCCCATGGGGAGTAGTTGACAATGAGCCAGGTTTCAATTTTTTCCATGGATTGGTTTCAGAAATATAGAGGTGTGAAGTTTTTCCAAGATGGCGCCTGTACCAAGTGACCTATGACGTCATAATCATTACAATATGCCACAGGAGGAGGCGCTCCTATGGTGTAAATTTCATGTCAATCGGACCAACTGTTCCCGAGAAAATGAATTTTTGAAATTCAGACACGTACGGCACACGTACGTACGTAATTGAATGCTTAACCCCGCTTTTTGCTCTGCGAGCGCAGTGTAATGAGCACTGCAGGTTCTTCAGAATGTGGCAATATCTCTTCTTGTTTCCAGAGGTCACCAAGTAATGATTTCAAAGCCACTAGGTAATCCAATTCACTTTCCTTACATTTCCATGTGGATACTTTTTGCTGATTGATATGACATTGCAGATAGAGGCATTCTGGTAGTTCATTCAAGCAAAAGCTCCTCCGCCATCTATTCAGCATTCTCCGACTCATCACGAACATCCTTGAGTTTATTGACTTCTTCCATAAGCTTGCTGATGCTAATATATGATGAACAGATCAAGCTTGATGTACCTTTTTGTGGAACGACCATGATTCTGCAGACAGTGTCATCCACGTAGCATTTCTGAAGACGTGCTACAATATGTTGAGAGCAGTCGGAGGTGACATTCTCAACTCCATGGGTTTACAGGTGTGTACGAAACTGATCTCGCAAAGCTTTGATGAAGAATATACTGCCATCCCTGAATCGAGGCTTTTCTATTTCTGAGACAAGCTGAGAAAACGCAGCATCAAATGGACTCTGTTGGTTTTCAGCAGACATTATATGTGCAAGTACTCAGCAAGTATGAAGACATACAGTCGTGGCCAAAAATATTGGCACCCTTGCACCGTTTTCAAATAACTCACAATTTTCTCTAAAGATAAGTTGAAATTGACAAAAGTATTTGGTCTTCACAATTCTTTATTTCACTGTTAATATTACAGAACCTTTGTTTTTGATTCAGAACTTAATATATCCTTTTAAATCAGAAAATAAAAATAAATGGCATTGACAAAATTATTAACACCCTCGACTTAATACTGTACATGTACGGTGATACCTGACATTACGAGATATCATGTCTACACACTCATCACCAAAACCCTGCAGTTTATGCAGCATAGTCTGGTCTTTCAGTTCTTTGGCCTTCTTCCACACTGAGGCGTGATGATCAAAAGTGGAAACCAGCAGAAGGTTCCGGTCTCCTTTCTTCGTGCGTGATTTCTTACATATAAAACATTCTGTCTTGTAATTTACAGTAGGTGATTCTGATGATCTTCTGAGAGATGAATGCCTGGGAATGAAATGCTCTTGTGTTAGGTGGGCAACTATAATAAGTAATTTAAATCAGAAACACAGAAGACATTAGTGGTCATATGATGTATAACAAAGCATGATAATAACATAGTGCATGGTGCAACAAAAGAAAAGTGAATCTGAAAATGATTGCAAAAATGTGAGAAAACAGCTGTTTTGCATGGTGTTTAAGTGCCAACATGTTAATTATAAGACACAAGTTGATACCTCTATTAATCCATGCATCTGCATTCATGTCATCTGCTGAAATAGGATAAATTTGATAAGCACTACTTATGTATGGGAGAAAATACACAATCTGTATTTTTCTCATTTTTGCACAACAAATTGTAGGGTACATGTATAATTGTAGCCATAATTGTTTTTTGCAAAGTTTTTTGCAAAGCAGACCACCCAATTATATTACTAGAATTATATTACCAAAAACCCAATTATATTACAGGAAGGCCTATTAAAATAAATAAAATGCAAAATAAAAGTGCACTGAGTGAAGTCAGGTCCAGCTCATTTTTGGGGCCTTTGATGTCTGTGGATCCTGGATTATCTTAGGTTTACCAGAAAATCAACATTCCAAATGCAGGATTTTCTTCCTGATAATTGTGGGTGGAGTCAAACCAGCTCTCCAGCTAATGGGTTTGAAGGCTTCATACGCATGCACATTCAGTACATATATATACTGAAACGCAAAAGAAACTTACCACCTTTGAAACCTTTAAATATCAACAATAACACTGCGTGTAGTAAATGTGTGAACTTATTTGTGGACAATAGTGTCCTCGCTGTCAGACAAAACGGTCACGGATGGTCACTTGAACCTTCAATGGTCACTTCATAGCACAGCTGTTGAACAGCCGTTTTGACTGTCAGTGATTAGCCAAGGGGTACGGGATGATTTTAATGAGCTGCACGTGATGTCTTGATATTGGCTTTAAAAAGGCCAGTGCAAAATGGGCATTTTGACCGAAAAATTTGACCATTTTGACCATTTTGACCAACTTCAAAAAGACCGAAAACGCAAAAGAAACTTACCACTTGTTTGAAATGTAATAAAATTGTAACAGTTCAAAATAAAACAAACCAACAATTGCTAATTGAAACATTGGCATTTTATTGATGACATGTCAAGTTTTTGACCAAGATACACCATCTCATCAGTTTGTTCTACAGTACAGAACAGCACAGGGTGCAATGTCAGTCCCCTTTCAATAGCGTGTACGGCCACCATTGTTTTGGATACAGGCAGTGCATCGTCGGCGTATACTGCCTACCAGTCTTTGGATGGATTGCTGCTGGATTCTGTCCCACTCAGTCCTCAATGTCTGAAGCAGCTCTGCCCGTGTCCTGGCCCTGCCAACTACGTGTCTCCCAAGCTCATCCCACAGGTGCTCGATGGGATTCAGGTCAGGGGAGAGCGCAGGCCACTGCATGGTGTTGATGTTCTCGCCTTGGAGAAATGCAGTGGTAAAGCGAGCAGCATGGGGACGGGCGTTGTCATGCTGAAAGGTTCTCAGTTCTGGGTGGTCTAGCAGGAATGGCAGCAGATGAGGTCGCAGGATGTTATCCACATACCGCTGGGCGTTAAGATTCCCATCCACAACCACCAGTGGCATCCTGTACCGGCTTGATATGGCTGCCCACACCATCACACTTGGGCCACCCCACCTGTTGGCTTGACGCACGCAACAATCGGCATATTGCTCGCCATTTCTTCTCCAGACACACTCACGCCCATCAGGACTGTCCACACAGAACCTTGACTCATCGCTGAAAGCGACCTCGTTCCACTGCGCCAAGGTCCACCGCTGATGCTGCTGGCACCATCTCTGACGGTTGCGGCGATGGGCAACCGTCATCACGGGGCCTCTGTATGGTCTTCTGGCAGTCAGACCATAGTCATGCAGTCATCTTCGTGCAGTATCATTGGAGATCCGTGGGTTTGCACGCCCCGGAGTTTCTGCCACAGTGCGGGATGCTGGACGGAATCGATCCCGCAGGTGACTTCGGACCATCTGCCTGTCCTGCCTTGCAGTGGTGACTCTTGGCCTCCCTGATCGAGGTCTGTTATCTGCAGAGTTGTGGAGGGTGTCTCTGTCCACCAGGGCCGATATCGTCTGGTGTGAACAGCCAAGGCGACGTGCCACCTCACGGTAGCTCAGTCCACCTTGCAGCATGCCCAGGGCACGCTGCCGTTGATCCCTTGACAATCGTGGCATGTTGATTGAAATGCCCATTTTGCACTGGCCTTTTTAAAGCCAATATCAAGACATCACGTGCAGCTCATTAAAATCATCCCGTACCCCTTGGCTAATCACTGACAGTCAAAACGGCTGTTCAACAGCTGTGCTATGAAGTGACCATTGAAGGTTCAAGTGACCATCCGTGACCGTTTTGTCTGACAGTGAGGACACTATTGTCCACAAATAAGTTCACACATTTACTATACGCAGTGTTATTGTTGATATTTAAAGGTTTCAAAGGTGGTAAGTTTCTTTTGTGTTTTCGGTCTTTTTGAAGTTGGTCAAAATGGTCAAATTTTTCGGTCAAAATGCCCATTTTGCACTGGCCTTTTTAAAGCCAATATCAAGACATCACATGCAGCTCATTAAAATCATCCCGTACCTCTTGGCTAATCACTGACAGTCAAAACGGCTGTTCAACAGCTGTGCTATGAAGTGACCATTGAAGGTTCAAGTGACCATCCATGACCGTTTTGTCTGACAGTGAGGACACTATTGTCCACAAATAAGTTCACACATTTACTACACGCAGTGTTATTGTTGATATTTAAAGGTTTCAAAGGAGGTAAGTTTCTTTTGCGTTTCAGTATATATATATATATATATATATATATATATATATATATATATATATATATATATATATATATATATATATATATATATATATATATATATATATATATATATATATACATACATATATATATACATATATATATATATATATATATATATATATATATATATATATATATATATATATATATACAGTGAAACCTTGACTTACGAGTTTAATTCGTTCTGTGACCGAGCTCGTAACTCAATTTGCTCGTTTCTCAAATTAAATTTCCCCATTAAAATGCATTGAAATGCTATTAATCCGTTCCAGTCCGCCAAAAACCACACCAATTTTTTTTTAAATATACAGTATATATAAAAATATCTCGCGCTTTATATTTCACCTGTATGCAGCATACAAGTTGGCAGGATGGCCTGGACTGGAGGTACGCACACTTGACTCTAAAGTCTAAACTGTCCAGCCTGGGTTTGAATCCCGACCCAGCTATAACCTGTCATGGGTGAATCACAGGCAGGGTGATTCATCAATGTGTGTACCGCTAAACTGGGCGCCCCGTTTGCGTCCCATGAGTTGTTGGATGTTAAGGATCTCACCGTGTTTTCCACAAAGAGAAGGCGAGCTATCGCCGGCACTCTGAACAAGTTGTGGCCTGGCATGCTCTTCTCCTCTGCCATTATATACGTCCTCGGCATCTTTTTCCAGAAGAGCCCTGTCTCGTCACAGTTTAAGATTTGCTGGGGGATGTATCGTTCGGCTTCTATCAGTTCGGCAAAAGTTATAATAAAATCTTCAGCTGCCTTCACATCCGCCTCACCAAGTCGACAACACGCACACCTCGCTCATGTTTTTCGACGATTGCGTGTTTTATATCCAAGCACATCATCCTCTTCTTCTTCTCAGTACTGCCCTTGGCACTCAATTTCTTAGGACCCGTGGTTAAAACTAAGAAATTTTCCAAAATAACCAAAATGCGAAAACAAAGCAGCAGCTATATACGGCAGAGATGCTTGCACGGCAAGATAACCACGTGACCGGAACCCACCTGGTGGCGGGTGGCGTCAGCTCCAAAATAACCAAAATGCGAAAACAAAGCAGCAGCTATATACGGCAGAAATGCTTGCACGGCAAGATAACCACGTGCTCGGAACCCACCTGGTGGCGGGTGGCGTCAGCTCCAAAATAACCAAAATGCGAAAACAAAGCAGCAGCTATATACGGCAGAAATGCTTGCACGGCAAGATAACCACGTACTCGGAACCCACCTGGTGGCGGGTGGCGTCAGCTCCAAAATAACCAAAATGCGAAAACAAAGCAGCAGTGATATACGGCAGAAATGCTTGCACGGCAAGATAACCACGTGACCGGAACCCACCTGGTGGCGGGTGGCGTCAGCTCCAAAATAACCAAAATGCGAAAACACAACAGCAGCGATATCCGGCAGAAATGCTTGCACGGCAAGATAACCACGTGCTCGGAACCCACCTGGTGGCGGGTGGCGTCAGCTCCAAAATAACCAAAATGCGAAAACAAAGCAGCAGCTATATACGGCAGAAATGCTTGCACGGCAAGATAACCACGTACTCGGAACCCACCTGGTGGCGGGTGGCGTCAGCTCCAAAATAACCAAAATGCGAAAACAAAGCAGCAGTGATATACGGCAGAAATGCTTGCACGGCAAGATAACCACGTGACCGGAACCCACCTGGTGGCGGGTGGCGTCAGCTCCAAAATAACCAAAATGCGAAAACACAACAGCAGCGATATCCGGCAGAAATGCTTGCACGGCAAGATAACCACGTGACCGGAACCCACCTGGTGGCGGGTGGCGTCAGCTCCAAAATAACCAAAATGCGAAAACAAAACAGCAGCGATATACGGCAGAGATGCTTGCACGGCAAGATAACCACGTGACCGGAACCCACCTGGTGGCGGGTGGCGTAAGCTCGTAACTCAGATCTCGGCTCGCATCTCAAAGCAATAAACCGCCCGAGCGACGGCTCGTATCTCGGAAAACTCGTAAGTTGGTGCACTCGTAAGTCAAGGTTTCACTGTATATATATATATATATATATAAATAAATATATAAATATTGTAAAATATTGGGGCGGTTGGGATTAAACATTTTTAGAGAAAGAAAGGCGCTTCCAAAGAGAAAGTAAAATGAGACCTACTCCACAAATTTGAGCAAATAAACAAGCGCAGACCCGGTCTCATGTCAATTATACATGTACACGGTCTCAGGCGTGCCAAGGTAGTCTATTTGGTGCTATCCTTCTTTAGTGGTCCTACAGGTGCACATTGTGTTTGATGGCTGCTAGGTTGCTAAAATCACAAACCATGTGGCTACCGACATCCTTCTTCTAACCGATCGACATGTCCTCTTCTGGACATTGCAAGAAACAGTGAGACTTGAAATAAAGTTCGTTCTCCATACATCTCACTCAAAGGTATTCTGCATCAGGCGAATTTCAGGATGGCACCTTGGAGGGCTCTGAAATATATATACATACATATATATATATATATATATATTGTTATCGTTTTTAGAACCTTCACATGTAAATTTAGTAGTAAATTCCCTTATAAATGACCCCTGTGTACATGTCCCCTTAATTGGCTGTTAATTAAAGATTGCACCTTAGTTAGTCCATGGACAACATGTAGGACACTTTAGGATCTCTCTATAGTTATATCATTATTATGTGTTCCAGGTAAGGCTGTGTTTCCAATAGTTGACTCTGTGTTGCATCAATCAAATAAGATAGGTCCCTTTCAATATCCCCAATCGTCTCTTCAAAGTGCCAGTAACAGTTGGGCTGTTTTCGTTGGCGTTCGCCGCCGTTGCATTGGGCTGTTTTCGTCGCCCCAGACTCCATTACGCACGAGGTCATCTCGGAGAAGAAGGGGGGAGGAGCCGCCAGACCATGGGCGTGGCACCACCTCGTCATCAAAGGTGGAGCCAGAGAGCCCTTAACAACCAACCAGGGCTCGGTGGGCATGGCTTGATAGGGCGTGGCAAGAAACGTCTGGTGAGTTCGAGAGGGTTCCACGGGTGTGGTAATAAAACCCTTGGCACGATGCCCCCACCAGAGACGCGTGAGGAGGTTCAAGAGAGTCAGTAAGAGGCAGATGAGTGAGGGAGCATGACCCAAGAAGTTGAGGGAGGATCGTCCATTCATTTTCTTGGCGCGGACATCCTGCGGAGAGTGAGAGTCGGCATGCTCGTGGGCGATACCAACCAGCACTGACGACCGGGTTTTCACCACTGAACCAAGGGCGAGGGCGTGCACGCGGGGCACCGACGTCGTGCCGCGATCCCCGGACCTCCATGCCGCCAGCTCTGTGGACCATCTGCCCTTCTCATCCCTCCAGCCATTCCTGCCTGCAATTCCCTATTCATGTGAGTCTGTCTGTATTGTCCTGTGGGGATACGTTAAGCCTGTATAGATAAGAATTGCTCTGTGTATCTGCTTCTTCTTCTTCACTGTAAATTACTTTCGTTCCCTTCTTCTTTGGTTTTGGTTTTTGTGTAAATAATTAATAAATCCCTGTTCCTTCTTATTCTTTGGTTTCTTTCTCGTCCGATCGCTTTAGTGATTACCCCATTGAGTACCTGTGGCACGATTTCGGCCGAACCGCTTACAATCGGTTTAGTCTTCTGTTAACGGCCCGCGTCGCAGCTCGCTTCGCTCAGCGCAATCCATCTATTACGCTGCGGCTCGGGCGGGAGTATTTCCTCGCGTACCGGAAGGCGCTGGTACTTAGCTCATAGGAAGGATTGGCCTACTACCCTATTCAGCGCTGAATGGGCGTGATGTCATACCCCCTAGGACCTGTCGGACGGCCAGCTTAACAAGACAAGGGGATTAACCCCCCCTTGTTAACGGGAGTGCCGTCCCCTGGATCCGTAACAATTGGTGTCTGGGAGTGGGATTTGAACCTGAACCAAATTTTTAATCCATCGAAAAAATTTGGTCAAAATTTGGAGCGGCCGAAATTTTTATTAATATCCCAAATTAAAGTCGTGCCATGGATAGTCAAGGTGATCGGATGCCGGTGGGGGTAGAAGAGGAGGGTTTGGAGGTAACCCAGGACCCCAGGGAGGAATTGGGAGAGAGGGAGGAGGAGAGCGATGAGGATGTGGTAGACGAGGTTTCAGGCGCACAAGATGGCAGCCTCGCGCACGAGGTTTCAGGCGCACAAGATGGCGCCTCGCACGTGGTGGCCTCGGTAGCCACGCCTGCGGCGCAAGTGGGAGGGATAGACATGAAAGCCCTCATGGCGCAGCTGCAGGCAGTCATCCAAATGGAAATGGGAAACCAACTTGTGGGATTGAGGGCTGATAGTGAGAAATTGGGAGGCCAAATTGGAGCAATGGGAAGCCAAATTGGAGCAATAAGGGACGAAGCGAGGGGTACCAGTGACCAAATTGGGAAGTTAGACAGCAAATTGGAGCGGATAAGTAAAGTTGGGGACAGAATGGGTGACCGCATACAAAAATGTGGGGAGAGCATGAATCGCATGTTGAGCGGGAGAGGCACACGGGTACGCAATGAGGTAACGCGACTCGAGGAGCGCAGGTTGAGTGAGTCGGAGCAAGGCGCAGGTAACTGGATGGGGGTAGAAATCGCGACCCGGGGTATGGGAAAGCCGGTGACCGCCGAGGTAGGAGAGAAAATTTTATTCGGACCAGCGGTCGTCGAAGAGAAAGAAACAAACGAATTAATTATTGTGGGAATTGAAATTGAAGAGACGGCAGAGATAGGAATTGAATCGGAGAAAGTGATGGATAATGTACAAAGTCTGAATTCACATCCTGATGCCGTACTTGCTAATCCTTATAAAGATTTGCAGGTGCGCGTGGAGGGGAGGATCCCAAAGGTGAGTAAGGTGGTATATGGTGCTAAGAGGTTTTGCAGGAGGATGTTTCGCGCAAAAAGAATTTTCGCGCGCTTCGGAACGAGAAAGCACTCGGGTTTTGGTGGAGGGTCCCTTGTGAGTGGTGTGAGTGAAAATGGCATGCTTGCGAGGAAAAAGTGTGCGTCGGAGAGTGAGTGTGTGACAGAGTATGGGAGTGATACCGGGTGCGAGAGCGAATGCACGTCGGAGGGTATGTGTGAAACAGTGTACGGAGTGTGACACGGAGGGTAAGTTGGTGGTGGAGCGGGTGCGAGAATGCACACTTGGTATGGTTGAGCGTGTGCGACGAGGCACACCTGAGTTGGTGGTGGCGCGGGTGCGGGAGGGCACATCGGAGCACGTGAGTGGGTGGATGCAAGAGTGCACCCCCATGAGTGGTACGGAGTACGTACCGGGAGAGTGTGCGCAAGAAGGGGCGTGAGAGGTGTGGTGTGTAACAGAGAGTGCGGTGGTGGAATGGACGGAGTATGTGGAATGCATGAGAGGCGCTGAGCCGCCGGGGTTGGTAAATGTAAAAAGTAACGGGTGGTGTGAGCATGTCCGGGGAGCATCGACGTTAAACGGGATAGCGGTGAGACCGACGTTTAACCGACGCGAGCTCTCGGTCCGTGCCGGGCTTTGGGTATTGCGGGAGCCGGCGGGGATCGGTGCTGCGTCGCTCCTCTTCGGAGCGTCGTGCACGATCCGGGCCGGGCCTCGCCCTGCACGGTTGAGTCCGGGCTTTGCCGGGCAAGGCGACCGGTCCAGTTCGAGGGCAGGTAGGAGGGATCGGAACGGCGCCCCCTTGTGGTGGCGGCTTTCCACCCGGGCAAGGTTGGCCCATCGCGCTTGGGGGCGAAAGGCCCTGCGTAGGGATGGCGCTTTAAACCTCGGCCCAACCAAACCTCCTCCCCTGAACCGAATGCCGGACGGACTCGACCTACAGGCGACCAAACCACCGGAATTCATTGCTCGGCTTTGCGAAGCCGAGTTTTAATGATGTAACGACGCACCGAGAGGCTCAAGTGAGTGGACTGTGATGATAATAGTGTTTTGATTCGAAATTTGGAATAGTGAATATGATTGGCAGTAATGATTGGCAAATTCGATGGGTAAAAATGATTGGCAGTAATGATTGGCAAATTTGATTGGCAGAAAATTGGATGGGCAAAATTAATAGTGAGAGATAGCCGATGTGGAGGGATGGCAAATACATCATCCCTCACATCAACCCGGGCACATGAGCTATAGTTTATGGGGTTTGGCGGTGCAAACCAAGCCAGGGAGGGTTAGGATAAATGGATTAGGGATCTAGAGCAATTACAGTAGGTAACTTTAGATTTAAGTAGTGACATTGTACCTGTAGAGGGGACGTAGCAGATTAGTGGATTATAATAACGAGGGAGCGCAATAGTATAAGGGAAGACGGGGAGCACGAGTTTCAGAAGGGAGTAGTTAGATCAGATGATGCTGTGTGTGTGTGTAGAAAGAGTATTTAGCAGAGTATTGTGAGTGTGGGTGAATGGCATTGTAGTGAATGAAGAAGCCTGGGAGGAAAGGAGGGTGCAAGAGCCACCAGGTGTGTGTGAGCACAGGTGTGCAAGTGAACAGGTGTATGGGGAATGGTTATGTGAAATAGCTAGTATGGAATGGAGTATGGAATGGATGGTGTGGAGTGAGTAGTGTGGAAAACGTGGAGTGGAGTGGTTGGTGCGAAAGGAGTGGATGGGGAAGATGGACCCCCATCACGAATACTCGGGGAGGGTCGTTTAAGAGTTAGGTAGAGGGCATAGGTAAATTGTGGTGGATATTGGCATCTGTGGTGCGTGTGGTAGAATGGTGTTTGGATGGGTGCATTAGTGACGTGGAAATGGCTGGGCGTGTGGCCTGTTAGTGTGTATGGTTAAATGGGCACTCCGCCACTGTGAGGATGTCGGCCAGGTGAGGCCGCAGGTGGGCTCTGGGAGCCGGTAGAGTTGTGAATGGGGCCCGAGGATCCGGAGGACGGACCCGGGTAGCCCAGTGCCAGAGAGGGCAACGAGGGGTAAGTGCCAGGGAGGGCCTTCCCCAGTTAGATAGGTTAGGGTAAGGAGCAGGTAAGCTCGGAGGCAACTGCGGTGGCGGAGGTGTGCAGGTGAGTAGACCTGCTAGGGAAGCCACATGACCCAGTCCTGAAATTGTGCAAAGGCACAGGGAGTTGAATCGTGGGAGTGAGACCCCAAATTGGAGAGCGCCACAGTATGTGCAATGGGAGTTCGGTTTTTAGAACCGCATAGTGTAAGACGGCCAATGGTTTGGCAGAAAAAGACCCCGGGTAGTGTAAAGTGTGTTAATGTCATTTAGAGGATAGTTAGGATTGGAATCTCCTCGCACCATCTACAGCCACTCACCTGAGGTCGTAACGGAACTCCAACCATGGTTTTGTTTAATTTTGTTGCAAATGTTTTGGGATGTAAGACGTATCATGACGTGGGTGTGACATTGTGTTGTTGTTCCATCTCTTCCTCCTTAAGAGGGATTGATGATGAATTGGGTGATGGCAAATTTGGTTGGTTAGAGCGATTGTGAACCAATTTGGTATTAGGGGAGATAAGGGGAAGACGAGACGATAGACAAATTTGTAAATTGTTGTGTAAATACGGGGTAAGGGGCGAGGGTGGAGTAGGAGACCGGGGGGGGGGGGGGGGAGGGGTGACGTACGTTAGGGACGAGCGTTCCCCGCTCGATCTCCAGGCGCACCTCACCTCTGCATTGCCTTTATTGATGTGTACCCTTGCGCCCTTGCCCATTGCTGACTCTGCTTTGTCTTCCTCCCCACCCATGGACCGTGCTCTCTGGGCACTGAGGGTGAGCGTGCGGGAGCCGCATCTGTGCGCCCGAGCCACCGCTGCCAGCTGCCTGGATCAATGCACAACCTTATGGACCACACGTTTGAGGCTAAGCACCACACCCCTATGGACCACGGTACTGTGCCCGAGCCGCCGCTGCCAGCTGCCTGGATCGATGCACCACCTTATGGACCACACGTTTGTGGCTAAGCACCACACCCCTATGAACCACGGTACTGTGGCCGAGCACCACTGATGGACCCCACGTGTTGGGGCCTGGCCCCTCTGCTGGGACCGGCCATGATGGCCAGAGCAAAGCTTGCTTGCGGACCATGGAGAGGTGGCCCCTATGCCATACAGGTGGACCACCCTTAGTTGGCCCCTGTTGGCCATAAATAAAGAGTGGACGCATTGTGTGCCCTTTTTGTTATTCACAAATAGGCAGCAAGCCACAAGAACATCAACATAGAAGAGTCAACATCAAGAAACATCGGGCCAGCAGAGCAGGAGCTGACAAGAAGAAGACCATCAGTTTGTTTTTATTGTGTGTGCAATGTAGCACTGGATGGTGCTTATTGGTGCTTTGGTGCTTGCATGCTCGGGGATGCATTGTAATATCAATTCTGCATCCCCGGGCATGTGGAGGTGGTGTATCGTTGCAGTGCATGCTTTTTCCTCCCTCCCGCAGGATTCTTTTTGTCTCCCAAAGAAATGACAGGTCCTGGGTTGCCATGTAACTACAAATAGTGTCTTGTAAATAATGCTCCCCACCGTAAATGTTTAGTTTGAGAATAATTCCGCAATTTCGGTTAATTGTGGGTGCGAATCTGTTTGGTAGGGTGCAACGTAGTAGGCGGGACATATTTAACTCTTTTAAAAATATCGCACTCAGGGGAGAAGTTAATAGTAGAGGGGTATTACACCGGCGTGTCACATTAAGTTAAAGTTTTTTTCGGCCCGAGACGTGCCGTGAGGAATGAGGGTGCTGTGTTACGGTTTTTAGAACCTTCACATGTAAATTGAGTACCAGTTCACTGGTAATTCCCTGCTTGTCGTTAAAGGCAGCAAAAAGGGTTGGCGTCAGGAAGGGCATCCGGCCGTAAAACATTGCTTCAAAAAGGGGACCGAAAAACAACAACCACAGTTCCCGAAAAAGGCCAACCCCCGCTTGCGGGGAAAAAATGGCCTCTAAAGGTGGTTTTTTTTTTTTTTTTTACATGTAAATTTAGTAGTAAATTCCCTTATAAATGACCCCTGTGTACATGTCCCCTTAATTGGCTGTTAACTAAAGATTGCACCTTAGTTAGTCCATGTACAACACGTAGGACACTTTAGGATCTCTCTATAGTTATATAATTATTATGTGTTCCAGGTAAGGCTGTGTTTCCAATAGTTGACTCTACGTTGCATCAATCAAATAAGATAGGTCCCTCTCAATATCCCCAATCGTCTCTTCAAAGTGCCAGTAACAGTTGGGCTGTTTTCGTTGGCGTTCGTCGCCGTTGCATTGGGCTGTTTTCGGCGGCATTCGCCGCCGTTGCATTGGGCTGTTTTCGTCTCCCCAGACTCCATTACGCACGAAGTCATCTCGGAGAAGAAGGGGGGAGGAGCCGCCAGAGCATGGGCGTGGCACCACCTCATCATCAAAGGTGGAGCCAGAGAGCCCTTAACAACCAACCAGGGCTCGGTGGGCATGGCTTGATAGGGCGTGGCAAGAAACATCTGGTGAGTTCGAGAGGGTTCCAAGGGTGTGCTAATAAAACCTTTGGCGCGAGCCCCCCACCAGAGATGCGTGAGGAGGTTCAAGAGAGTCGGTAAGAGGCAGATGAGTGAGGGAGCACGACCCGAGAAGTTGAGGGAGGATCGTCCATTCATTTTCTTGGCGCGAACATCCTGCGGCGAGTGTGAGTCGGCACGCTCGTGGGCGATACCAAACAGCACTGATGACCGGGTTTCGCCACTGAGCCAAGGGCGAGGGCGTGCACGCGGGGCACCGACGTCGTGCCGCGATCCCCGGACCTCCCTGCCGCCAGCTCTGTGGACCGTCTGCCCTTCTCATCCCTCCAGCCATTCCTGCCTGCAATTCCCTATTCACGTGAGTCTGTCTGTATTGTCCTGTGGGGATAAGTTAAGCCTGTATAGTTAAGAATTGCTCTGTGTATCTGCTTCTTCTTCTTCACTGTAAATTACTTTTGTTCCCTTCTTCTTTGGTTTTGGTTTTGTGTAAATAATTAATAAATCCCTGTTCCTTCTTATTCTTTGGTTTCTTTCTCGTCCGATCGCTTTAGTGATTTCCCCATTGAGTACCTGTGGCGTGATTTCGGCCGAACCGCTTACAATCGGGTTTAGTCTTCTGTTAACGGCCCGCGTCGCAGCTCGCTTCGCTCGGCGCCATCCATCTATTATGCTGCGGCTCGGGCGGGAGTATTTCCTCGCGTACCGGAAGGCGATGGTACTTCGGTCATAGGAAGGATTGGCCTACTACCCTATTCAGCGCTGACCGGGCATGACGTCATACCCCCCAGGACCGGTCGGATAGCCAGCTTAACAAGACAAGGGGATTAACCCCCCTTTGCTAACAGGAGTGCTGTCCCCCGGATCCGTAACAATATATATATATATATATATATATATATATATATATATATATATATATATATATATATATATATATATATATATACATACATATACATATATATATATACATATATATAATTATATATATATATATATATATATATATATGTGTGTGTGTGTGTCTGTATGAGTGCATGCTCAAGCCACTGCTACCAGCCGCCATCTCCACACGTGGCTGGGCCTAATCATTTGGTGTGTGTGTGGTTTTTTAAAAATTATTTATGGGATATTGCCCACCACAAAGCCAGAAGGCCACTCGAGGTAGGGGATACACAAAGAAAACAAAAGCAGAACAAGTATGCCTTGGATTGAAACAAGACAAATGTAAAAAGTTGTCTCTTCACAGAACAAAAAGGGCTGGGAGGGGTTAACTAGTCTGCTTCGGGACAACAGTGCCTTACCGCCATTTGTGAGGGTTATGACTATAATTTAGAACCATGCCACAGTAAAGCGTTTGTGTTTAAGATTCCTGAATTGCAAATAGTTGTTCATGCAATGCTTGCTCACCAAATGATGTTTTGCTCTGTGGATGATGTGTGTGTCCATAACCTTAGCAGAATATACCAAAGTGTTGCCGCTATGTTTTGAGTTTGTTTGTAAAAAGGTTTTGGATGAATCTGGATTCGTACCAGACTGCTTTGCATTTGTATCATCAGAATATGGATGCCTTATTGATATGCACTTTATTTCTCCGAACTTGCCAAGAATGTCAGAATTTTTTTTTAGAAATACTGTATTTTTACCTGAATTTTATGGATTTCCGACTCCTGCTACTTTTTTGGCCAAAATGATTCCCACTTTCTTGTGGAGTCTGCTAGGGACGATTTTTGGTCCAAGTCTTGCACAAACTCGATGGCTAGGAATGCTGCTCAAATTTAAGTTGCAGGAATTCGTAATATGTGCACTTCCTCTGTACCATCCTAGCACATATGAATTGAAAAGATGATGTCGAACAATAAACCCAGAATTTCTATTTATTGTAAATTTGGATCGACCGTGGTTATTGTGACTCATTTACATCGAAAAGCTCAATAACCTTACCAACTTATGGCACCATCAGATCGTTAAAGAAGGATAAGCACTGAGAAAGTCCTTGTTCCTTATTCACAATGAGCCATGATCCATGAGTCCTGAGTCAGTGGTGAAAAGCCCCGGTACATGAAATGCGGCCTGCCCATCCATCACACTTTAAGCTATTCTCGAATGATATCAATTCTGTGTCACACATACACTTATGTGGGAAACCAGCAATCTGTTAATATGTTAACAACATTATAACATCCTGTCTCACAATTATTTCTTGGTTGGGTAAACACTAAGCTAGCATGTAGCTCAGCAACTGTCCCAGCACCGTAAAATCATGCACTGCCATGCAGAGGCAAGGCAAACACTCATGAAATAACTCATACATACAGTACCTTCAGAAAGTATTCACACCCCTTGACTTTTTCACATTTTATGGTGTTACAACCTGAATGTAAAATGGATTAAATTTTTAAAAATGTCACTAATCTATAAACAATACCGTACCCCATAATTTCAAAATGGAAATATTTTTAGAATTTTTTAAACAAAATAATTAAATAAGAAAACCTGAAATGTCTTGAGTCAATAAGTATTCAACCCCTTTGCTATGACACTCCAAATTGAGGTCATGTGCATCCATTTTCCTTTGATTATCCTTGAGATGTCTCTACAACTTGTTTGGAATCCACCCATGGCCAATTCAATTGAATGGACATGATTTGGAAAGAAACACACCTTTCTATATAAGGTGCCACAGTTGGCAGTGCATGTCAGAGCAGAAACTCTACCATGAAGTACAAGGAATTGTCCATATAACCCTGCGATAGAATTGTGAGGATGCATATATCTGGGGAAAAAAACAATTTCTAGAATGTTGAAAGTTCCCAAGAGCACAATGATCTCGATCATTAGGTTATGGAAAGAATATGGAATTACCCAGACTCTTCCTAGACCAGGTCATCTGACCAAACTGAGCAACCGGGCAAGAGGGACCTTGGTAAGAGGTGACCCAATGACAACGCAGACAGAACTACAGAGTTCCTTCGCTGATATGGGAGAACCTGCCGGAAGGACAACAGTCTCTGAAGCACATCACAAATCTAGGCTTTATGGGGGAGTGGCCAGACGGAAGCCACTCTTGAGAAAAAGGCACATGGCAGCATGCCTGGAGTTTGCAAAAAGGCATATGAAAGACGCTGCGAGCATGAGTCAAAAGATTATGTGGTCTAATGAGATAAAAATTGAACTCTTTGGCCTGAATGCAAAGCACTACGTCTGCCGGAAACCAAGCACAGCTCATCGCCCATCTAATACTATCTCTACCATGAAGCACGGTGGGGCAGCATCATGCCATGGGGATGCTTTTCAGTGGCAGGGACTGGGAGACTTGTAAGGATCAAGGGACCAATGAATGGAGCCAAATACAGGCAACTCATTGAGGAGAACCTGCTTCAGAGTGCAAAAGACCTTAGACAGCGGCGAAGATTTATGATCCAACAGGGCAATGGCCCCAAGCATACAGCCAAAGCAACACTGGAATGGCTTCAGAACAAGAACGTGAAAGCCCGTCAGTGGCCCAGCCAAAGCCCAGACTTGAATCCCATTGAGAATCTGTGGAAAGACTTGAAGATTGCTGTTCACCGACCGGCCCCAATCAATTTGACAGAGCTTGAGTAAATCTGCAAGGAAGAATGGGAGAAACTGCCCAAATCCAGATGTGCAAAGCTGATGCAAACATACCCAAGAAAACTCAAAGCTGTAATCGCTGCCAAAGGCACTTCTACTGAGTATTGACTCAGGGATTTAAGTACTTATATAAACTAGATGGTATTCATAGAATACTTACCCTGTCCTGTCAACTTGTTGCGAGCCAACTCTTCTGTTTTTGAACATTTTTTTCTTTGATCCAATATGGCTGCCAGACCACGTGAGCGATGACATCATCAATTTATATTCTCTAATATAATTGTTGCATAGGTCATGCTCAATACATTTCAAACTGATCAGACTAAGCGTTATCCCTGTCGAATTATGACGTCATAATTATGGCACCAATGACGTCATCGTTAACAGCACCTATTCCCCATATGGATTTCTTTACAATGAGCCATGTTTCAATTTTTCTCCATGCAGCGGTTTTGGAGATATAGAGGTGCAACATTTTTCGGTGTTTTTTCAAGATAGCGCCTGTACCACATGACCTGTGATGTCATGATTATTATTAAAATATTCTAAAGGACAAGTCGCTCCTATGGTGAAAATGTCATGTCACTCGGACTAACGGTTGCTGAGAAAATGATTTTTTTTAAATGCAGACACGGCACACGGCACACGTACGCACCTGAATGCTTAACCCCCACTTTCGCTTCGCGAGCGCAGGGTAATTAGACATTTCTGTATTTCATTTTTAATTGCTTTGTAAATATTTATTTTAAAAATTCCACTGTGGCATTAGTGGGTATTATGTGTAGATCAGTGGCAAAAAAAACCTCAATTTAACTCATTCAGGCTGTAGCACAACGAAATGTGAAAAAATCAAGGGGTGTGAATACTTTCTGAAGGAGCTGTATGTCAACAAGAAAGAGCAATCAGATTGCAGACCCTCACCAGGACGTGTTTGTGTGGTTTTGTCATTTGGGTCCTCATGGTCTTTTTTGTCTTCTGGGTCTTTTAGGTCTTCGAGATATTTTGGGTCTGTTGATTCCTTGGGTCTTTTGGTCTGTCTTGGGTCTTTTGGGTCCTCTGGGTCTTTGATGTCTTTTAAGTACTGTGGGTCTTCGGGGTATTTTGGGTCCTATGAGTCTTTAAGTGTGTTAGGGAGCTAAAGGAGCTTAGGGGTCTTTAAGGGTCTTAGGGTTATAAAGGGTCGAAACTCTAAAGGGTATTTGGGGTCTCAAAGGGTCTTTGGATCTGTAAGAGTTTTTGGGGTCTTAATGGGTCTCTTGGGTGTAAAGGATCTAAAGGGTTTTAAGGTTCCAAAGGGTATTAAAGGGTCTTAGAGTTCTAAAGTATAAAATGCAATTAATACACATGCTCACATTCTGTGCAGATAAACAAACAGACAAACTGACCCAATTGCAATACCCTCTCCTCTGGCGAGGGTAATTATAGGAGAAAGGCAATAGGAGACAAAAGTGTACCTTTACTATGATTGATTATAATGTATAGTGTTTCTCTAAGCTGTATGCATTTCAGAAAACCCAGTTAAAATTGATATTAGCTTAGAGTAAGGTGATAATCAGGTAATATGTGCCTGGCAGGCTGAAAATCTGGGTAAGGTGACCATGCCTCCCCCTTCTTTTCTCCTCCATTCCATATATCCTCCTCGCTCCTGGTTATATGCTCACTGCTCAGTGTCCTCAGCATTCACACTGGGTGGCTCTTTGGCTAACGGTTTAACTGGTAATTTCAAATGAAAATGTTCGTTTTGCACTGAACAAAAGGTCCAGGGAGGGTGTCATTGCATGGGGGTGGGGGATGATGGGCAAGGGTGGAGGGATGGCAAGGAATTGATGGAAGTGAAGGTTATCGTGCATCAGCTTTATACCGCAAGGAGCAATCTGCTCCACCTTGCTCGACATCACCATGAATGCCCGCTGTTACGTAATGCACTATATATGGTAGATTCTCATACATTGAAAAACATACACAACTTTGGCATTTATTTTACTATTGTGTGTATCTACTTTGTATAACTTTATGAACGTTCCCTGTACTTCAATACAAGTAAATGCATCGATTTGTTGTTCTGCCTTCATTATCAATGTCGGGATGGCCACACCATCTTAAGCATCCTGAAATTCCTCTTAAAGGCAGCCCTATAATGAAATAAGGGAAGGTTTGGACTTACATGTATAATTATCATTGGCTACAGTAGAAAGGATATATTGGATGTGGACATGGTGCACTGGTGCAGGCAAGATGGGCCAAAGTAGCCTTTACCTGTGAACATTAGTTTTGACATGTATTCGGGGTCCTCGGCTGTGTTTTTTCAAGGAACAGGTCCTTAGGTACAGGTAAGTACCTTTTTTTTCTTCTTTTTTTATATACAAGATCGAGGCTCGTGTAAGAGCTAACATTAATCACAAAAAAAAAAACTGATACATAAAACATAAGATAAAGGGAGTGGGAGACAAGATGGGGAGAGAGAGGGAAGCACACAAGTACAATATTTGAGAGCAGGGACATCGGGAGATCTGTGGGAGGGAGAGGGCTTGCTTGTGCGACCTGTAGGAATATTTGGGGGACAGAGCACAGAGAGAGCTGGGGGAGCAAGGCCGGAGAGGAGTCGGTAGAAGACAGATACATTTGAATTTTACCTGGTTGACACATTTGAATTTTATCTTTTACAAGTCAGCTTTATAGTTCACCAACTTATTACATGAGAACCTCTTCCTGGTCGAGCCTTCTCCGATGGAGGATCATTGTTTTGTGAGCATTAAACAGGAAATCAGATTAGAAATATGGACTTGTGGAAAAGCAACTTTCACAGCAACATAAATATCATTGGTAATTCAATTTCACAAATTGCTTGTCTTATTACAGGAAGGGAATGTGCTGGCACACCTTTCGTTATTTGTGGCGACATTTTAAAGGTTTAAAAGTCTCCACGCTTTTCACACTTTTCAATAGTTATTTCAAACAGTGCCCGTTGTTTGCCAAATAAAGATCGATTTCAAAAGGTCGTGCGTTTATAATTGTATTCCATTAAAATTATCAGCCTTTCCAATGGAATCATTTTACAGAAAACCTTTCATGCAATTGCTTTTATCTTTGTACATTTTATCTACTCATGTACATTGACCCGATTTCGGCCCTCTCTGAATTTGACCCAATTGCGCATGCGCAGAGGAGTGAGATTATTTATTTTTTTTACTCTGTCTGCCTGTCTGGCAGTGAAACAAAATTGAAAATCATTCCAAACAGGAAACTGACTGTTTTTAAGGACGTCATAAAGGACACAAACAACAGACACGATAAATTAATGTAACATGTTAACTAAGGTGGTGTAAAAGAGGAGGCATCAATGGTGGTAAACTTCCCAAATTTTATTTGTCGACGACCTTAGAAATATTTATTTTATTTCAATTGAATTATATACTTGCTTGAACACTGGACCACAATTTTTTTTTTTTGTATACAAGAAATCACGAAATCAGAAATCACGAAAAGAAAAAAGAAAAAAAAAAAACGGACACAAAACATACAATAAAGGGAGCGGGAGACAATATGGGGAGAGAGGGAAGCACACAAGTGCAACATTTGAGAGCAGAGACATCGGGAGATCTGTGGGAGGGAGAGGGTTTGGGGGGAGGAGGCGTGGGTAGGCGGGGGATGGGGGGGGTGGGGGTGGGTGGGAGAGAGAGGTATAAAATACATGGACACTGCTAGGACTTCCAGGAAAGAAAGAAGTCAGTATTTCAAAAAAAGTGGATCTGGGGTGAATTAACGGGGGTAGAAAAGATCAAGGTTTTGGATGGGGGAAGATAAGAGATGGTGGTGAACAGCTGTTTTAAAGACCTGGAGGGAGGAGTGGGATTGAAGAGAGTGAGGGAGTTTGTTCCAGAGGCGGTAGAAAAGAGGAATGAAAGAGTGAAGGTGAGCAGAGAGTCTTGATTTTGGCAATTTCACCAGAAGAGGTTTGTGGCAGATCTTGTGCGACCTGTAGGAATATTTGGCCTCTTTAGCCTTTTTTCGCCTTTTTAGCACATTCAAACCCCTTCCGTTTGCAGTACCTGGATTGTGGCATTTTATGTCATCAAGACCAATCAAATTTGCCGCTCATAGACTCCGCCCACGTTCTTGTTTCTCAACACAGTACAGGTTAAGGTGTTCTATGAACTCTCGAGTTTGAGATTGTTTTTCTTTCATTTAGTTTTACGTTTTAGGTAAGGAACCAGACGGTCGGTCGTGTAATGGTTGAGGCATCCTCTCTGAATCTGCGAGGTCGGGGGTTCAACCCCCAGCTGGGTCATACCAATGATGCTAACAATGGTAGGTGCTGCTTCCTTGCTTGACGCTCAGCATTTAAAAGGGTAGAAAATGAACAAAACGCTGGAAAGGCAAACCACCCAGTACAACTCCTTGCCAAGAAACCGCTTCGGCAGCACCAATGCTCTGTAAACAGTAAGGCACATCAAGATCAAAAACATACATGAGGTACGTTACAAATTTGGTGAAACGACATACAACCATCCAAAAGAGGTCAACTTTTTTTAGTTTTCAATATTGTGTCGCTTGACCTTTACGTCCTTGTTCTCTTTGTTCCTTGAACTCTTTCTGCCAGTAAAATAAAAGTTTTCCGATTGTTACTTCTGACACAAATTGGTTCCTTCTGCCAGTTCCTCTGACGAATCATCGGCAGTGCAACATGGACCTAAAATGTTGAATCGGGTTGTCGTCACTCGGGTCCTATTTAGCCCACCAGTGATGACGATCTGCATGGGTTGGGAGTTCATCCAGCTTCTGGAAGCTGCAGTCAGGAATGGTGGTTTGTGCAATGTGGGCCGTGTATAAAGGTGCATTGCCGTTAAGGAGCAGCACACCTAAGGTCAACACCCGTTGAAGATTTACAGTGATGGTCTGCCACAATTTCTGTGCCACATCTGGAATGAAATTCCCCTGTGATTGTACTTCTGTGAGCCATCGAGTCATTCAGCAGGATTCCTTTGGCATCTCAGAATATCGAGGCCATGATCTTTCCAGCCGAGGGTTAGGTGTGAAATGTATTGGATCGCAGTGATCCTGTTTACTTTCCGATTACATTACGTTTACATAGATTTCAATTTGATTTTAGGATCCTAATTGTGTGGACACATTTCATGTGTAGTTTTTAAGATGAGCAATACAGTCAGCTGCTTCTGCATTGAACAGAGAGGGAATCATTGCTATAGTGCTGAGGTTTCAGTGGACCCATCTTGCAACTATGAACTTGGATGTGCCAAAGTGTTTGTGGATAATGGTAAATTTTGGGGGAGTGGGAGAGTTAAAATAAAAAAAACACGTGGACACTGCTAGGACTTCCAGGAAAGAAGTCGGTATGTTAAAAAAGTTGATCTGGGGTGAATTAACGGGGGTAGAAAAGAACAAGGTTTTGGATGGGGGAAGATAAGAGATGGTGGTGAACAGCTGTTTTAAAGACCTGGAGGGAGGAGTGGATTTGAAGAGAGTGAGGGAGTTTGTTCCAGAGGCGGGAGAAAAGAGGAGTGAAGGTGAGCAGAGAGTCTTGATTTTGGCAGTTTAACCATAAGAGGGTTGCTGGCAGATCTTGTGCGACCTGTAGAAATATTTGGGGGACAGAGAGAGCTGGGGGACCAAGGCCGGAGAGGAGTCAGTAGAAGACAGAAAGTCCACCAACCTGCCTGCGGTGAGTGAGTGAAAGGCCCTCGGAGTTTGCTTCATCGCGGGAGATTCCATTGATTCTGAAAGCTTTGGTTTCAACAGCTTGAAGCCGAGCTAGGTGTGAGGCAGGAGCACCAACCCAGAGGGGAGAACAATATTCCAATGAGCTGCGGATGAAAGCCTTGTATGTGGTGAGGAGCTCAGGTGTGCCACGGAAGGACTTCGCACGACGGAGGATGCCCAGTCGGCGACTGGCTTTGGAGACCAGCTTGGAAATGTGGTTTTCCCAGGAAAGATCATGGCAGATAGTGAGACCTAAAAGCTTGAGTGACAGAACTTCTTGAAGAGGATTGTTGAGAAAGTAGATTGAAGGGTTGTCCAGTCAGTCTTTGCGGAGAGACATAGTGAGAGTGTGAGATTTGTCAGGATTGAAAGACATGTTCCACTTGTTTGACCAGTCTGTGATTTTGTCCAGGTCTGCAGAGAGTGAGGAGGCTGCAGACTGCCCATCTGAGGGATGGGGTATGGAGCGGCAGAGAGTGGAGTCATCAGCAAAGAGATAGAGTGGAATTTTCCAGAGAGTCGGAGAGATAATTGATGAAGTCCAGAAAAAGCACAGGGCCCAGAACACTGCCTTGGGGAACTCCAGCCTGAACAGGAAGGGGAGATGAGAGAAAACCAATCAAGACCACACGTTGACGACGACCAGAGTGGAAGTCCGCAAGCCATGCATGGAGATTTCCATGGATACTATAAGAGGAGAGTTTGTTGAGCAAAGCGGGGTGCCAGACCATATCGAAGGCACGTGATATGTCATGGAAGACAGCTCTGATTTCATGTTTGGCATTGAGGACCTCCATCCATTGTTGAGACAGCAGAAGCAGCATATTCAGAGTAGAATGACCTGATTTGAATCCAAATTGATGATCCGTGAACAAGCCATTGGAGAAAAGGAAGGATTTGCTGTCAGAAGCGATGATTGATTCCATGACCTTGCTGCTTATTGGGAGCAGGCTGATTGGTCTGTAGTTGCAAGGATCTGTTTTTGCACATTTTTTTGTAAAGTGGTAATGTTGGCCGATTTCCAAGCAGATGACAGATGACCTTGAGCAAAAGAGAGGGTGAAGAGAACAGAGAGAGGGTGAGATAGAGCGGAAGAGCAGGATTTTAGGACCGTTGGGCTGATGCCGTCTGGTCCAATTGCAGAATCAGAGTAGAGGATTGACAGAAACTTATCCACCTTGTCGGGAGAGAAGGACACAGAGTCCAGAAGCGACTGGGTACGGTGGGTACAGAGAGAGATGGGTTTTGGGCACAATATTTTGAGGCAAACACAGAGTTGAGGCGTTCAGCTTTTTCCCCTGCAGAGTCAGCTGTGTAGCCATTTGAGGTAAGCGAGGGGATGGGGGAGGGAACAAACACCAGAAACAGATTTGACCAGACGCCACCAGGATTTGGAGGGAGACAGGTTTGAGAGTTCAGTTTTGAGAGCAGAGAGATATTGTTTCCTGGCTCTCCTGAGGGTAGACACACTTGTTCTGAGCTTTGTGAAAGGATCTGACATTACCTTCAGTTGGATTAGCCTTCCAAGAGGTGAAGGCAAGTTGCTTCATGGCAACTGCCTCACCACAAGCTTCAGTGTACCATGGACGGGAGGAAGGATATGACAACTGAAGACGAGAAGGGATAAATCTGTGCATGAGAGAGAGCAGTTTACTTTGGAGGAATTCCCAGGAAGAGTTGATGTCAGAGGCAGTCGAGATGGGAGACCAGTTCAGATGATTGATGGCAGGGGTGAGGGGGGAGTTTAGGAGGGGAGGGGTGATGGGGGAGCTTAGGATGGGAGGGGTGAGGGGGGAGTTAACGAGGGGAGGGGTGAGGGGGGAGTTTAGCAAGTGGATGATTAAAGATAAACGAATATTTATTACAAATAGGGTTTATTGTGATTTTCAAGTCAGAGATCCGTTTGAAAACGATAGAGGAGGGGTGGAATGAAGGTGAGTTTGGAGAATGTAGAAAGGAATGATTGTCGGAGATTGAATATTTTTTTGAAATGGAATGATTTGAAGAAGAAATTGAAAAAAGTCTTTTAAACAGGAAGAAAAACAGCGTGTTGTAATAAACCATTGAATAAAATACTGCAGGGGAAAGTTTAAACATATTTAAACAAAACCATGAAAAACAATCTGGGAAAAGTCCGTGAAGTAAGGGCGTGGATCAGAAAAAGGAGAAAGGGTTAAATGAGATGATGGAAACTAGAATTGGAAGGGCGAGTTACGGCTGGAGATGGAAGGAAGAGGTAGAAAATTAGGAGATAAAGGGGGTGGGGCGAAATAGCATGCCCACGTGCCCGCGAGGATATATATATATTGTCGCGTAACCGTGGTTAACACCACAGTTACGGATGACCGATTTGCGAGACTTTAACTCCCGAGGCGAACACTCAATGGCGGACTCAAGTTCAACACCAACGCGCGGAATGGCGGGACGCAGCGAAGGCTCCGCAACCTTATCTATTAAAATCAAACACCCAGGAAAACTGCGTTCAAATATATACAGAAAATAATATAAGGGTTTATTAGGAAAAGTAAAGCCAGTGAAAAAGCCCGCCGGTAAATCTAATAACTCTAATCGGGACGTCCCCACACGACAGACAGCAAACACAAACGAGGGAGATTAATTACGAAAATAACACGTCTTGTAAAATGTACACAAGGAGCTCGGCTTATCTGTCTTTGTCGTCTTGTATTGTTTGCCGTCCACCCCGGCACCGCTCGGCCCCGATGCACCCACGAGGCCTCGCTCCACCAGGCTCCGATCCTCTCGCCGCCCACCAGGTCCGTGCACCACGCTCCAAAGCACCCAACGCAAGCCAGCAGCTTCACACGAGGTCGATCCCCACACAAAGCACGAAGACAGGACCGGAGAGAACGCAGGTGTGACTGCACGTCTCGTCCTTCCAACTCGCTTCTCAATTGCTCACTGCCAAGCTCGAACTCGACTGCGACTGCCCGAAATGGCGTGTCCTCTCCAACTCCAACTGGCGAACTAACTCCGTGTGACTTGCGACTCAAACTCTCTGGTGCCTGCCTGCGTCTGCCACGAACTCAACTCAACTTCGCGAACTCACTGCCGAAAATGGCGTCCGACCGTCGCCTATATTGGTGGCCGATGACGTCACATTGGCGCACTCCTCAGCCAATCAAAGCCTCCCGCGACTCCTGACATCTCCCGTCCGTGACCCCGCGGTCCTGGTGTAACACGTGCCAGCGAGGTTTGTAGGCCTTTGGAGGTGTACACGGTGGCGGCCACTTGTGGCGGTGTTTTTGACCTGGTTTCCTGTCAATTTATTACGAAGTCCTTGTCAGGGAAAGGGGATTATTTAATGTTGCGCTAAGGACCTAACTAATGTTTATGTGGTTTGCAGTGCCATAAAGGACAAAGGTTTGATTACTAGGTGATACTCACAGGGGCGTTACCTTTAATCCCTCACTATTTAACACTCGAATCTCCAGGTAGATCCACACTCATACATCTTACCCCGACAACCGCCTGAACATCAATAACTTATTACATGTAGAGTCCCTGTCACGACAGCCGAATACCTACCTATTCAGATCTACCTAGCTCTAGATGTTGCATTACCAAATTCATAACACAGCCCCCCCCCCTGGAACCGTAGCTCCTGCAAGGTTCACCGCAGGGCTACCATTCCAGCCTTAACACTTACTGTCACACACTTAATTAACCTATGAAATAAATCAGGAAGGGCTGTGGGAAGTGAGTCGGACTACCTACCTACACTTCCTTAACATGCTGAACCCCTTAACCATCATGCAAGTATGTACATCTTCTTCGTTGTTCCTGTGGAGGGAGGAAACAACAACACACAACACTAACTTAACCACAAAACTTAACCATCTTTCCAAAACTCAAAACTCTAACCTTTGTACATACCCCGGTCTACAGACCGCGTCCCCCGGTGGATGCCACAAGACACAAACTTACCTGCGGGGCCATCCCCAATGCATCCCACTAAATTTCCACGGGCCCTGTCCAGATGTTACAGGTGAGTGACACGGCTCGGTGGATTTCGCCCACATTCATGCAACACAGACCCCTTAACCACTCATTCTCATTCCATAGGTCATCAAGGCATTTCAAAAATCAACAAAGCACTTATTTCAATACACCCCCTGCAGGACCATGGCATTGATGTCATTCACGTGTGTGTGCATTCCTCAACTAGGCAGCGGGGAGGTACCGCACAAAAGATGGTGGGGGCGCATCAGGCTGTGGTGCCCGCAGTCCCAAAAACAAGTCAACCGACTTACAAATTCATTGCCCCCCCCCCCCTTTACCTCTTGGCCCCGTGACAGCCCAACAGCCCCTTTCCGCCGTTACCTCGCCGGTGAGGGTCTCCACACACACCAGGCTCCTTTGCCTCCTGCTTTCACGCAGCAACACGGGTCACCGGGGGACTTCCTCACCCCGCGGCGCCCAACCAGACCCTCCACCGACGAGCTCCAATTTCCAGTTACCACCGGCTGCCAGGGGTAATTGCCGCAGAGGGGGGCCCGCAGGCATCGCTCCTCAGAGCTTGCTCTGTACCTGCGGACACACACACCTTCCCCACCCATGGTCCCCAAAACACACTTCCTCCCCCGCTGCCATTCAATTCTCCACACAACTCAGCACAATTCAGTACAATTCATAGATGGTGTAAAAGGTGTTACAAGGCTTGCCATGGCCTGCTACATGTGAAATCCCCCCAGTTCACATTTAAACCATCACATCTTCCCAAAAGTACATTTCCAAAAGCACAATTATCATCCCTCATTATCTCCAATAATCATCACACACTCTCCAGGTTCCACTCTCACGACCACATCAAAACACCTAACTACAACACAAAAACATACGCCACCCACAAGACACTGTGGCTCCCATTCCATCCCCTCACCGGCCATGTCATCACTCGCTCTCACCTCCCAACTCCAAATTACATGTCCCCAATTTCCCAAAGCAAATCCTGAAGCCTGGGACAGTACTCCTCAAAACACTCACCTCAAGTTCAGGTAGTTGCAGGTTGGTCAGGTTCAAGGGTGTCATCCACCACACAATTCCCAAAATTTCACATTGGGCCTACCAAATCCTTCCAGATTTCTCTTTTGTCCCCACTACACTGGCAGGTATGTGGATCCGCATCCAACGGTGATCATCACTACACAACTACCTGTGGCCACGACAGCTCTGCACCTCTACCGTGCAAGGGTCACCGGGACAAGGTGAGCAGTCAAAACGCCAACATGGCCCATGAGTGTCCATAAGGGCGCGACCCACCATCCATCCTTCGGCCCCCCTGCGAGGAACACAGCTGCAGCAGCCCCAGCTGGCCAATGTGGTGAGCACTTGCTGCCACAACACACACTACCGCACACACAACCTCGGCCCTGGGGGGCACGGTCGCAGTGCGTGGCATCCCTACAGCCACGTCCCCTGCACCTCCCCATCATCCCCCAGTCCGACTACAGAACTGCAGCCCCCCAGTGCTCACCCACACTTGACCACACCAAGGTCCAGTCAACAGCCATGCTCCACCAGGAGACCCACCCAGAAGACATGGTCCACACACCTCGGACACGCACAGCACCACGTTGACCCTCAGGCTACACAACTACATCCCCATCATCCTGCGTCCCAAATATCAGCACAGTTGCCCCCGCCACCAGTTGAAAGCTGTGTCTTGCTACCCTATTAATTTCATCACAGCCTCCAACACTTTGGTCTACACACCTGGATCAATAATGGCGTCACTGTACAGTGTCCACCATGGCATTTCAAAATCCACCCTTAAATTTCCATCTAACCCACAGATTACCCATGCCAAACATTTGTCACATTTTACTAACCTCACCAAAGAAGGATGCTTTGCCATACACATGCCAGCCGAGCATGGCCCATATGCTCGGCTCGTTACACATCTCCCGATTCACATCCCCATGGCTCTCTTCCCAACCCGAGAGTCCATAAATCATAACGGAGCATCTGTGGAAGGTCACTCACACCATCATGTTCCACAGATGCCCCATTGGTTGTCCGGCAGGCTATCTCCATCCCTGTCCATTCGGTTTGACCCGCGTCCATCGACCAACCACCATGCCAGGTCACCGCATGCTGGTTGTCCCAGAGTCCCTGGAGGAGAGTGCCAGGCCGCATGCCCGGGTGGTCACCACATCAGTCCCAAGTTGGCCGTCCGCAGTGCCACCACCAAAGCGCGACCCACAACACCTCCCCCTAGTGGTCCTCAATATTTGCCATCCCAGGCTTGAGAAACCACCTCGGACCTCCCTGGAGGTCTTAACCCCCACCAGGGTCCGGTGACCCTGCCGGCCCGAGCCACCAGCTCGGACGGCGCCCCGACGGACAAGGGACGCCACACTCCACCAGACCCCCCGTGGGACCCAGGTCGTACCTCGACACCCAAGGCTGGACCCCACGTCCAAATCTCGCCATCACAGCCCCCCAGCTGGCCGGCATACCCAAATTTTGAAAGGGGCAACTTTTGCCCGAGGCCATCACCCATGACCTCTCCATATCCAGATCCCGCAGCCCGGGGACCAATCCCAACCATGGCTGCTCCAAATCAAGTTCCCATTGTAATTTTATTTTAAATTTTATTTTACAAATTTTCATTCCCACCGCCAAACCGCAGCTGCAGGGAACAACCTCTACCACCGGTTGTTCTGCCCCTCCCTGCAGTTGATCCAAATTCCCTACAGGGACCAAATCTCCAGAAGCTCTATCTCCCGATCCTCCAAGATCCAAATCCAGCCCGGAGCCAACACACTCCCCCAACTGGTTGTCCAATTTTGGAGCCTCTGTTTCCAAATAGCAGTGTACAGTGAGCGTCCCCTCGGTCATTCCAACCACCTCCTCGGACCAACTCACCTCTTCCCCCAGACTCCTTTGGGCCTGAACAAGCTCTACCTCCATGGGACTGTCACAGGTCTCCAGCCGCTGGATCAAATCATCCTCATCATCATCATCATTACAAATCATTCCTGGCCCCGCCAGGCTTTGATCAATATCCCCAATAAATACCTGGTCCGGCTCCATTGCACGGACCCCCAAAAACTCTACCCCCTCTTGCTCCGCACCACCGCCCTGGTGCTGCACAATTCCAAATTCATCCCCCGGTTGGGGTGTTGTGACATCCACACGGTCCCGATAAACAACCAGGCCAGAATGTGGGAAACATTCCCCATTACAACTCTCACATTCCAAATTTCCTTCCCCGCTCACCTGTGGACACTCCACGTTTACCTGCAGGCCTTCCCCATCTACCTGTACACATTCCCCATCCACCTGTGGACATTCCCCGTCCACCTCTGCACCTGCAGTCTCCCCATTTACTTCAATTGCCATTCCCTGTGCAATTCCCAATTTTGCCATTCCCGGCTCCTGAGCCCCGTGCACATCTGCATGGGCCGTACTCTCTCCCATTCCCAATTTAGCTTCCCCCAGCTGCTGTGCCATTTCCCCAATTTTTCCTTCCATACTGTTTTCTAACCCCTCTAACCCATTTTTCACCTCTTTTATCCCGTTGTCTAACCCCTCACCGGTACCCCTCGCTTCGTCCCTCATTACCCCCAATTTTTCACTCCGAGCCCTCGCTTCGTCCCTCCTTGCCCCCAATTTTTCACTCCGAGCCCTCGCTTCGTCCCTCATTACCTCCATTTGGTTCTCCAATCGCTCACTCTGAGCCCTCATGTCTCCCATCTGCTTTCCCAATCGCTCACTATCGGCCCTCTGAGCATTTATTAAATTTACTATGGTCTGGAGATCTATCGGGGCCGTCCCAGCGGCGGGGAAAGTTCCAACGCTATCCTCCTTATCCCCCATTTCCGGCTCACTCCCGACGCTGACGGAGGCCTCGCTGCGTACTTCCATCTCGTCAATTTCCGACATCCGCTTTCCGGAAGATTGTTTCCCGCGCGCGTATTTATTTTAATAATTCCAGTAACACAATTTAAATTTGACGAAGACGCGATATCGCGCTCCGTATGCCCAATTGATTACTAAATTTCTCCGCCTCGCCTATAACAATTTTGCGTTCGAACGTCGGGCGCAATGTACGCCCGACCGTGTCGATGTCGCCCCGCGGACAAAAAAATTTGTCCGACCGTGTCGATGTCTCGCCGCGGACAAAAAAATTTGTCCGACGGGTTCAAATCCCACTCCTGACACCACTTGTCGCGTAACCGTGATTAACACCACAGTTACGGATGACCGATTTGCGAGACTTTAACTCCCGAGGCGAACACTCAATGGCGGACTCAAGTTCAACACCAACGCGCGGAATGGCGGGACGCAGCGAAGGCTCCGCAACCTTATCTATTAAAATCAAACACCCAGGAAAACTGCGTTCAAATATATACAGAAAATAATATAAGGGTTTATTAGGAAAAGTAAAGCCAGTGAAAAAGCCCGCCGGTAAATCTAATAACTCTAATCGGGACGTCCCCACACGACAGACAGCAAACACAAACGAGGGAGATTAATTACGAAAATAACACGTCTTGTAAAATGTACACAAGGAGCTCGGCTTATCTGTCTTTGTCGTCTTGTATTGTTTGCCGTCCACCCCGGCACCGCTCGGCCCCGATGCACCCACGAGGCCTCGCTCCACCAGGCTCCGATCCTCTCGCCGCCCACCAGGTCCGTGCACCACGCTCCAAAGCACCCAACGCAAGCCAGCAGCTTCACACGAGGTCGATCCCCACACAAAGCACGAAGACAGGACCGGAGAGAACGCAGGTGTGACTGCACGTCTCGTCCTTCCAACTCGCTTCTCAATTGCTCACTGCCAAGCTCGAACTCGACTGCGACTGCCCGAAATGGCGTGTCCTCTCCAACTCCAACTGGCGAACTAACTCCGTGTGACTTGCGACTCAAACTCTCTGGTGCCTGCCTGCGTCTGCCACGAACTCAACTCAACTTCGCGAACTCACTGCCGAAAATGGCGTCCGACCGTCGCCTATATTGGTGGCCGATGACGTCACATTGGCGCACTCCTCAGCCAATCAAAGCCTCCCGCGACTCCTGACATCTCCCGTCCGTGACCCCGCGGTCCTGGTGTAACACGTGCCAGCGAGGTTTGTAGGCCTTTGGAGGTGTACACGGTGGCGGCCACTTGTGGCGGCGTTTTTGACCTGGTTTCCTGTCAATTTATTACGAAGTCCTTGTCAGGGAAAGGGGATTATTTAATGTTGCGCTAAGGACCTAACTAATGTTTATGTGGTTTGCAGTGCCATAAAGGACAAAGGTTTGATTACTAGGTGATACTCACAGGGGCGTTACCTTTAATCCCTCACTATTTAACACTCGAATCTCCAGGTAGATCCACACTCATACATCTTACCCCGACAACCGCCTGAACATCAATAACTTATTACATGTAGAGTCCCTGTCACGACAGCCGAATACCTACCTATTCAGATCTACCTAGCTCTAGATGTTGCATTACCAAATTCATAACAATATATATTGTTACAGACGTGGCTTAGATGTTAGTTTACCGAGCGGTTTTGGTATGACCACGTCTGCACAAGTTACCGATTATACTCGACGTTGACGAAGCCGCGCCACGCTGGCTCAATAAGAAAAAGAAGACACCCGGCTGGGTTATAAAATGACGACACCAGGGATACGGTTCTCAAGACCTCCGGAGGAGATTATATTCGTTACGGAAGGTCAGATTACAGGGGCGAGAGGTACAACATAGAAAGACAAGCACTTAGACACAATCTTATATTATTCCCCAACAGACGACAGGCAAACGGGACAACGGCTGACTCACACGGGGGTTGATGGAAAGGACAGGCGGGTAGCGATGGCTCCAGGTGCACCTGTGCTCAAAGGTTAGAATCGACCCGGTCCGGTCCAGAGATGCGGGGAGGTCTCGTCGCAGCGCTCAGAGGTGACGTTCTTTCTCAGGCGGGTTCTCTTCCTCTCAGCGGTCGTAGGCAAGGCAACGTTCTTTCTCCAGCTGGGGGCGCATCTGACGTCACGTCCGCTACGTGGCCGCGTATATCCGGCGGGGAGTGACACGCCCTCGGCTCGTTAGCTCCGCCTCGTGGAATCGGCACGTTGCTTCTCATTGGGTGCGTGCGGGGGGGTTTACCAGGCTCCGCCCTTGACGAGGAGCTGACAAGGAGCCCCTTCGTGGTAACCCCGTGGAGCGCATGGTCTGGAGTGCATCGTCTGGAGCGCATTGTCGATGGCGGCGAACCGAGCCGGTGGGAGGACGCACACTCCCCCCCCGCGCAGCGCCGTGCCCCTCTGTTGTTGTAGACGGGGAAGAAGATGGGAGGAGGTATGGGAAAGGTCCTAAACTCACTACTGATGCCATATAATCACATTCTGGTGCAACGAAGAGTCATAATTAATGGAAACGAGGCCTTAACTGACATAGAATAAGAATAACTAGGAAGATGTCCGAAAGTTGTCTACGTGTGGTGCGGTGGACCTGGGCACGACATTTAATGGGGGAATAAGGGGAAGGTCGGCTCTACTGATTGTTATTTACATGCAATGGGACTAGGGAATGGGGGATTGGGGAAAGTTGGGGAGTATTGGAGAAAATAGGGGAATATTTACAAGCGGATATGGAGGCCAAATTCCATATTCGCAACATTGCACCCTTCTCTACCCTCGGGGCGTCCCGACCCGATAAATTTTTACCTACTTTAGTGTGGCACGCAATGTAGTTCCCTCTACTATTAACTCTACCCTGAGTGCGACAGTTTTACAGATATTCACGAATGAGTAAATATGTCCCCCTGCGACGTTGCACCCTTCTCCTCACAGAAACACACCCACAGGATAACCGAATCCGGAAAGAATTCTCAAACTAAACATACAGCCGGTAGGGAGCATTATTTACACGACTACGCTGCTATTTACACTACGATCCAGGACCTGTTTTTTTGGAGGAACACATGCAGATGTTATGCATAGAGAGAGCGCGCTTGCCAGCATCGATACACCAACCCACGAGTGCTCTGTGGCCGACGGCCTTTAATAACGTGCAGAGCACCCCGTCCCAGCATCAAAAGCACCACCCCACCACCAATCGGTGCAGTCACCATTGTTCATTGGAATAAAAATAAATTCGACAACCCCTAACCCTGCAGGTGTCTCTTGCTCTTCTTGTGGTGCACTTGGTGTTAACTAACAGTGGTTCACCTTTATGGCATAGGTGCCACGTTGACCCATAGGTCCATCAACGGGTGGTGCTTGGCCGCAAACGAACTGCGGTCCATTGTGGGTGGCCACAAACATTGCGGTCCATATGGTGTACCGATCCAGGCAGCGAACAGCGAAAGTGCAGGCCCACAACTGCGCAGCCAGCACCTCTCTCTCCTCTCTCTCTACCCCAAAGCCAGATCCTCGGAGGTGGGAGACAAAAGAAGCAGACAAGTGAGTAAGGTGGTAAGGGCGCAAAAGTGCACGCAATGTAAGGTGATGCACACTGGGGGCACATGGGAACCAGGTGAGACAGGTACGTTCCTATCGTACGCCCCCCCCCCCCACCAGGTAACCTACATGGCCCCTCCCTTACCCCTTACTGTATCCACAAAACTCAACACTACCCATAAACATCTACTTTACACATCAACAAACATCCCTACTGTCTTCCCCGTTCCTCCCATAAACCAAATTCGTCTTCTCTCCCTCCTAACCAATCAAATTTGCCATTTTCAACTTTCATCAAAATTTGCCATCTCCAACTCAACATCATAATTTGCCATCACCAATTCATCATCAGTCCCTCCTAAGGAGGGAGAGATGGAATCACCCCAATGTCTCATCCACGTCGTGATGCGTCTCACAATCCACACAGCAATTTCATTTTCTGCAACAAAACACAGGTGTGGAGTCATCATCATCACCACAGGTAAGTGGCTGCGTATGGTGCGACAGGTTCATCAATCCTAACTATTTCCTAAGTGACTTTAACAACTTTACACTACCCGGGGTCTTTCTCCGGCCAAACCATTGGCCCTCTTACACTATGGGTTCTAAAAACCAATTCCCATTGGCCAAACTGTGGTGCTTTTCAATTTGGGGTCTCACTCCCCCGATTCATCTCCCGGTGCCCTCGTACAATTTCTGGGCTGCGACGTGTACCTCTCCCAGTGGGTCTACCCACCTGCACACCTCCACCACTGCAGTTGCCTCCGAGCTTACCTGCTCCTTACCCTAACCTAACTACCTGGGGAAGGCCCTCTGGCTCTCTCCCCACTCGGTGCCCTCTCTGGCACTGGGCTACCCGGGTCCGTCCTCCGGATCCTCGGGCCCCATCCACAACTCTACCGGCTCCCAGAGCCCACCTGCGGCCTCACCTGGCCGACATCCTCACAGTGGTGGAGTGCCCAACCAACTACACACACTAACAGGCTACACGCCCAGCCATTTCCACAACACTAATGCACCCATTCACAACACCATTCTGCAACCGCACCACAAATGCCAATATCCAACCACAATTTACCTGCACCCTCTACCTAACACTTACACTACCCGCCCCGGGTACTCGTGAAAGGGGGTCCACTCTTCCCCCATCCACACCTTCGCACCATGCACACCACTCCGTACCACTTACTCCAACTCTCTCCACACACCTGTACTTGCACACCTGTGCTCTCACACCTGGTGCCACCTGCACCCTTCTCTCCCCAAGCGCATTCGCGCTGATCCACAACACTCACTACTCACACACTGCTCCACACACCTGTCCAGTTGCACACCTGTGCAATCACACCTGTTCAATTCTCACACACACGGCATCATCTCAGCTAACTACTCCCCTCTGAAACTTGCGCTTCCCAGTCGTCCCTTTAAACTATTGCGCTCCCTCGTCATTATCATCCACACTAATCTACCTGCGTCCCCACTACAGGTATCAGTCACTAACTAAACTTAACGTTACCTAAGGTCATCTTCTAGATCCCTACACACAATATCCTAACCCACCCGGGCTAGTTTTCACTGCCATACACCCCATAAGCTATTGCTCCTTTGCCCCCATATGGGAAGGGTGGCAAGGATGCCCCCCCTTACCCACCGGGCCTATCGCTCCTACCAATTTTGCACATCAAATTTCAACAAATTAAAAATTTGCCAATCACTGCCCATCATCTGCCAATCACTACTGCCAATCCTTTGCCAATCACCAAATTTTGTTTTTTTCTAATTTTGGGTCCAAAACACTAACCTCATCACCCAGTCGACTCACTAATACCTCTCGGTGCGCCAATCCCTGTCCAAAGCCCGGCTTCGTAAAGCCAAGCAATGGATGCTGGTTGTTTTGTGCCAGCGGCTGGATGCGTCCGGCACTCGGTGCAGGGACGGGGGCTTACCCGGGCCGAGATCCCACGCATCACCTCGGCGTGGAGCCATCCAATGTCCCGATCTCGACCTGCCGGCACGTCTCAACAAAACGTGGTCGCCATGACGACCCTTCCTATCCAGCCGCCCGCTCCGCCTAGTGGAGCACGGACGCGGCCGTTCAAAGCGAGGCCCGGCACGCACCGAGGGCCCGATTCGGCTATAAGTCGTTCTAAACTCTACCCCGTCTAACGTCGATGCTTCACCTGCATGCTTACACCCCGAAGCCCGCTCCTTTCTCACACATCCAGCTGTGCCCATGCTCCTCGTACCCTTCCTTACACACCCAGGTACACCCATTCCACTCACAGCCTTGGTCACACACCTGACCACCGAACACTTTGGCACACATTCGTTGCTCGCACACCTCACCAATACACCGCTTCGCGCCCCCTCCTCGGTCACCTCCTCTGTGACAATCACAGGTGTGCTCTCATTCGCACACCCAACTACGTGCCTCACCACCAACTCCAGCGTGCATTCCCACTCACGCTCTACCATTCCAGGTGTGCATCCTTCCATCCCAGGTGTACATCCTCGCTCACCTGTCACAACCAACTCACTCTCCTTGTCACTCTCAATACTCTCACCACCACTCTTGACAACGCACTCACCCTTACTCTTGACAGCGCACTCTTTCCTCGTGCACCTGTCCGTCACACACCTTTCTCGCGCACACTCTCCCGTTACACCCTCTGTAACACTCACCACAGGTGGACACTCTTCCTTACTTCTGACAGCGCACTCTTTCCTCATGCACCTGTCCGTCACACACCTTTCTCGCGCACACTCTCCCGTCACACCCTCTGTAACACTCACCACACCACGCTTCCATGTGCTCCCTCGCACACGCGCTTCGACCAACTCACTCTTGACGGCACACTCACTCCTCGGCGTGCACTTTTTCCTCACACACCCCAGAGTCGGACTTTCTTGCACACCTCCTTTTTCGCACACCAGACCTGTCGCACACTTCACCAACGGCCTTTCACGAACACCCGGATCCAAACCAATCCCCAAGCTTCTTAAATCCCCTGGCGCATCATACGCACGACCATATTGGTCACCACTTACACCGGGTCCTCTTCCTCTTCGCTTCTCCTCCATCACCTGCGAATCCCTCATCCGGTTAATGAGCACATCATCACGATCCAAACACAGACTTTGGACCAATTCTTTTATCTCCTCTTTTATCTCTTTCTTATCCCCTCTCCGTCGCTTCTTAATTTCGCTCATCCCTTCTTCCACTTCTTCTAATTTGTGCTTCACCTCTTTTATTCCCCGGTACGTCTCCTCAAGCTCATCCTCTAAGGCTACCTTGACCGTTTCCATGTGCGTCCTCACCTGCCGGTCCTTCGTCTCCATAACCTCTATCACCTCGTCCAGCCTCGTTGTCAGTCCCTCACGTACCATCTGACATTCCCTCTTTGTCGCTATCAAGTCGTTTTTTATGTCGTTTTGTGTCGCTTTTAAACCTCCTAATACTGCAGTGTTCCTTTGAACCTGCTCCGTTAGTCCTTTTTGTCCCTCCGTCAGCTGTTCCACCTCCTGCGTCAGGTCCTCTATGCCCCCTTGTAACTTTACAGTCCCCTTTCTCACCTCCTTTTCCATGTGCTCCTCACAGTGCCTCACCTCCTCGCGCACTCCTCCGACCTCCTCACTCACTCCTCTTCTGATCTCTTCTCCCATCACTTGCATCTCCTGCCCAGATGCCACCCTCATCTGCTCCATTTCCTCCCTGTGAGCATCCAGTTTGGTTTCTACCCCCATTCTGACCCCCTCTATCTGCTGCTCCATTTGTTTAACTTCCCTTTCCGCTTGGGCCCTCATGTCCCTCAATTTGCCTTCCATACTGTTTTCTAACCCCTCTAACCCATTTTTCACTCCCTCTATCTGATTCTCCTGGGCAGCCATTCTATTTTCTACCCCCATTAACCCATTTTTCACTTCTTTTATCCCGTTGTCTAACCCCTCAAAATTATTGTCTAACTTCCCAAATTTCTTGTCTAACTCCTCAAAATTATTGTCTAACTTCCCAAATTTCTTGTCTAACTCCTCAAAATTATTGTCTAACCCCTCACTGGTACCCCTCGCTTCGTCCCTCATTACCCCCATTTGGTTTCCCATTACCCCCATTTGGCCCTCCAATCGCTCACCCTGAGCATCCATCCGGTTCCCCAACCGCTCAATTTGGCTCCCCATACTCATCTGTACAGCTGCCTGTAACTGCGCAATGAGGGCCTGTATGTCAATCGGCTGCATGTTAAAGCCCGTTGATACAGCGGGCTCGGCTACCGCGCGCTCTTGCGAGGCGCCATTTTGCGTGCCTGCTACCCTCGCTGTTTCGCTCTCCTCATGTCCCTCATGTCCCTCAATTTGGTCCTGGACCGACCCTGCTTCACTCTCCCCTACCGGACCCCAGCCGTCTTGATCCGCCATGGCGCGACTTTCAAAATTCGAGTTTCGTAACACAAATTCGAAATTTCGCCGTTATAATTTCGTCGAGCGCAGTAACCGCGGGACCGCGCTCCGGATCGATTTGGTCGAGCGCCGTACGCGCTCCGGCTCGATTTTCCCTCCCAAAATTTGGGCCTAACTAATTTAGTCCCGGGTCCGAATCTCACTCCTCGACACCAATTGTTACCTACTAACACAATTGGTGTCCAAAATTTGGGCTAAATAAATTTAGTCCCAGGTTCGAATCCAACTCCTGACAACCAATTGTTACAGACGTGGCTTAGATGTTAGTTTACCGAGCGGTTTTGGTATGACCACGTCTGCACAAGTTACCGATTATACTCGACGTTGACGAAGCCGCGCCACGCTGGCTCAATAAGAAAAAGAAGACACCCGGCTGGGTTATAAAATGACGACACCAGGGATACGGTTCTCAAGACCTCCGGAGGAGATTATATTCGTTACGGAAGGTCAGATTACAGGGGCGAGAGGTACAACATAGAAAGACAAGCACTTAGACACAATCTTATATTATTCCCCAACAGACGACAGGCAAACGGGACAACGGCTGACTCACACGGGGGTTGATGGAAAGGACAGGCGGGTAGCGATGGCTCCAGGTGCACCTGTGCTCAAAGGTTAGAATCGACCCGGTCCGGTCCAGAGATGCGGGGAGGTCTCGTCGCAGCGCTCAGAGGTGACGTTCTTTCTCAGGCGGGTTCTCTTCCTCTCAGCGGTCGTAGGCAAGGCAACGTTCTTTCTCCAGCTGGGGGCGCATCTGACGTCACGTCCGCTACGTGGCCGCGTATATCCGGCGGGGAGTGACACGCCCTCGGCTCGTTAGCTCCGCCTCATGGAATCGGCACGTTGCTTCTCATTGGGTGCGTGCGGGGGGGTTTACCAGGCTCCGCCCTTGACGAGGAGCTGACAAGGAGCCCCTTCGTGGTAACCCCGTGGAGCGCATGGTCTGGAGCGCATCGTCTGGAGCGCATTGTCGATGGCGGCGAACCGAGCCGGTGGGAGGACGCACACTCCCCCCCGCGCAGCGCCGTGCCCCTCTGTTGTTGTAGACGGGGAAGAAGATGGGAGGAGGTATGGGAAAGGTCCTAAACTCACTACTGATGCCATATAATCACATTCTGGTGCAACGAAGAGTCATAATTAATGGAAACGAGGCCTTAACTGACATAGAATAAGAATAACTAGGAAGATGTCCGAAAGTTGTCTACGTGTGGTGCGGTGGACCTGGGCACGACATTTAATGGGGGAATAAGGGGAAGGTCGGCTCTACTGATTGTTATTTACATGCAATGGGACCACCTGTCCGATTGAGACAAAACTTTCAGGGTAGGGGTGACACCCGTGCAGAATGTTTTTGTCATAATTATGACGTCATATGTCACGTGGTATGGCAGCCATCTTAGATTAAATGCAAATAATTAAAAAAATATTTCTCGGAAATCGCTGAATGGAAAAATTTGAAACTTGCTACATTGTCAAGTAATCCCAATGGGGAGCAAAAGCATGATAATGATGACATCATAGGTGAAGTGGTATACCAGCCAAAAATGTTTTAATCGAATTCCTTATCCTAAAAATCTGAAATTGCATGCCCATGATCTTTGACCCATTTGTATTGAAATATTACATTTATGACATCATAGGTCACATGGTTTGGCAGCAGCCATATCTGCCAGTTGTGCTGGAAGCACATTGAAGGAAAATATTAAATAATTATATCTCTGAAACCGCTCACCCTATTGATGCGATATTTTACAAATATCATCTAACAGCACTGTTGTATATCGTTTGAAAATGATGATGTCATAGGTCACGTCGTTTGGCAGCCATCTTGGATAGAAAAATGAACCTTGTCCAATCAACACGAAACTTCACAAACGTGATCCCCTACCCATACATATGCAGAGTCATGGCATCTACCCATTGTGGGACTATGCCGAGGCATATTGGCGACACAGTCACATTGTTCTAGTTTTATCATGTCTCAAAAAGGAGGTGGTTCACGAAATTTTTTGATTGGTGTGGTGGTCTCTGTACTGAAACCAGTTGAGAACCACTGCCTTTATGGGTGTAGGGAAGTGTTTTAGGCACCCACAAAAATAGGGGAAAAAAAACATTTGATTTCTTCAAAATTCCAACAGGATTAGAACAACACCGGGTACCCATACGAGCATCAATTTTAAGGATTTTGATGACCAATTAAGGTCACATTCTATCAGAGAACTCCAAAAAGCTCACTCCCAGCATTTTGCTGCTGAAGATGCCAAAGCACCAAGTTGCAAATCTTGCTACCATTCTGTGCATGCCATAAAAAGATCTATATCTGGTTGATGAACCCCAAGCTTTACATTGATGAAAAACTACACCACACTGCTCATATGTCTATCATCCCAGCACACTGCCAGCAAAGGCAACTAAATGCATCATCTTCATGATGCCACATTGTCACGGTAGACTATTACAAGCATACCTCAAGTTGATGAAATTACAACATCGCTTTAGACATTATTCTCCTCGTGGAGGCTCATATGCTTAAGCTGAGACTCAGAGGAGTTTCACACATATCACATGCATTTTTCATTAATTCCAAGGACATTAATTTATTTATAACAAAAAAATTATGTTTATAAGATTTGAACCTGGGATCAAAGTATTACAAAACATGCGAGTACATTAGATTGGTGTGCTAAGCAGATTTCACAAGAATGCTCCTTTAGATTGGGGCCTTGTTTTCCAAATAATCTTTCCTCTTTTTTTTCTTCCTCCCTCACCTCATTCCTCCTTTATTTAACCTCCTCCTTTGCAGTATGGTGTACAACCTGATGAGCCCCATGTAGTGTTCCAAGGTCTTCATGCTGAGCTTGTGGAGAGGATGGAGATGCGATACTCCTGAACTTTTTGTAGCTGCAGAAAGTTGTTGCACAACACCAGGGCACATGGATCTTGCTTCATCGACTACATCGGCAGTTGAAGGGAAACGTGCTCAGAGAACTATACACAGCAGACAACATGTATTTGGTGCACATTCTACAGTGCAAGTTAATTTGAAGTCTTTTGTATGATTTATTGGTAATCAATATATTAATTGCACTCAAATTGAATCAAGAAAGCAGCATAAGGAACAGTATTAATGCTGCATGTAGTGAGATGCGACACAATTTTGGAGGTTCTTTTGTTTATTTATTTATTTATTCATTTTAAGCATCACTTCAGCAGCAATGGCTTTGTTTGAAACGAAAAGAAATGCATATCCGCAAGCAAGAAACTTCGATTGTCTCAACATTTCAGGAAGATGATGTGCCTTAGGGATGTTGCACCAATAACGGAACACCAGCCCAGCATCATCAGGCACAGTCAGGACCAATGAACACAGCCTGCGATCATTTTGATTGCCTTACTTCCTCCTGGGACCATCCCCCTTGTGTTCTCAAAGAATACGTGTGAAGCACATGCTCATTGCCCAAGCAGCACTGTAATTACCTTTTAAGTACTTCATCAGTACATATAGGAAGCAATCGGTGTTCATTTGATATCCAAGGACAGAGAATCAGGAACCCTGCCCCTTCCTTTCTTTGTGCTTGCTTGCTTTGAAACGTACTGAGTATTTTGAAGAGAAAGCAGATTTGAAAGAGGTGAAGAGGTGGAGGGCGAAAGAATAGGAAGACCTTTTAAAATTCAAGGCACGTTGATTTATAGTGACTTACATCTCTTTTGCAACCAAGCTGTGCTGTACAATTAGCAGGACCTGTTTTGCATGTATAGTAAAGTGTTGTCATATTGAAGTGAAATTACTAACAGTGTAAAATTAGTCGTTAATGTATTTTTTTCGGCAGTGAATGCTTAGTCTGAGGGATCATGTTTAGTGAAAACAGTTCATCCAAGTAGATGAGGAGTTGTAATCCAGATGGGTTTTATTTTTGAAGTGTCACAGGGTTTTCAGCATCAATTGCTGAACTTGCTGGTTTTAAGAGCGATTTAGTAATTTTGTATCGATTATTGTGCTTTATCGAGCCTCTATGCAGGATGGGAAATAGTCACATGATAGTGTCATATAGGGCTGAACAATCGTGATCCACAACCATCAACAAACACTCGACGTGGATATAAAATGTTTGTATCCAGTTTCGTCTCACTTATTTGAGAATTTGCAGAGATCATTGGAATTGGCGAGGAATTTTCTGTTCGTTTCCCACAGCTTGGAAGATGAAGTTATAGCTTATATTCGTGTTATGTGACAAAATCCAGAGCAATGTGACCATTTTGAATAAAATTAAAAAACATTGTAATACTGTCTACAGGTCACCGCAACTACTTCGAAGTGCAACACCAGGAGCAGTGTTACAAAAATGATCGATTTGCAAGCAAACTCTTCGCATCAAGTGTGATACAAAGCACAACTACTACATTTCATAATGTGCCGTAGAAATTCACATACTAAGCCAAATGGCATCACATTTCACATACGTCTGGCCTTCATGGGAAGTCATTCAATGAAGTGCATTGTAGAGCATTAATGACTGAGAAGAAAAACAGTTTGAAACAATACTCAAAACTTCAATACTTCTTCTTCAATACTTCAACTTCAATTCAATACTTCAACTTCAATACTTAAAATCTTCAATACTTCAACAAACTTCAATGAAACAATACTCAAAATACAATACTATCATAGCAGATATTGACCAAGATTCACTTTTATTTATTTGAGCAGATTTATTCTGGCTACAATTGACAATAATGGGATGTTGCTGAAAGAGTTTCCCTTTACAAATATATTCCCTTTACAGTAAAAATTATGGTGTGATGTCCAGAGAAGGTAAAATCACAACATCTCACACAAGTACGTGGTCAGAAACTTCACTGCACATCTGCTAAATAGCCAATTCCGGGTAGTGCAGGAAGTACATAATACATACTGTATAGATATGATGAATGATTTATGTAAAATGTTCCCAACAAGTGTAAAACAGATTCTCAATGCGGTCAAATAAACCCAAAAGAAGACAAAGTGGCCATATATGTTTGTTTACCTACTTACATGCGAAGGAGTGAAAATGGAATCATGAATGATATGAGGTGAGGAGAGTGTGGAAGCGGTCAGGTAGGGCGAGGGATGAATGTTGGGAGTTGAGTGGAGTAAGAGGAGGAAAAAGAAGGGCTATGTATATAGCATATGAAGTCATGAGAGGAGCAAAAATTCTAACACATTTAAGTAAGTGAAAATAGGAAAGTGAATGAAATGAAAAATAACAACACAATAAATCAGATGCGCAACAATGAGCACAAAAGCAGAATAAATTCCATAACCGACTCCATCTGATCACAGCAGTAACCTCAACTGATCCAGACTCCAACTTTAAATTGGCTGTGACTTTCAATATAGTAATATACTCACTTAAAAGTTAAAACAAGGGTGATTCGAACAATATTTCAGATTTTCATTGTCGAGAAAATGTTTTTTGTTTGTAATTATATTTACTCAAGTCTCCAATGTATTTTATAAATTGCGAAAGGATGTAGGAATTGCCAATTGCCACGAAATGCCACAAAGTATTTCGTGCGCAAAGCTACCTTTGTGGTACCTTTTGGTGATTTAGCTAACTTTGGGTGGCAGCAAGAAAATATTCGCACAACCGCACATCTTTTTGTACATCCCTCCTTTCCTACTCCATCTCCAGGTGCCGTATGACACGCGCTGAAATGGAGCACTCAGTTTTCATTCCGTTTGTTACTTTTCTTTCTTGTTTGTTATGCCTCCGCCGACAAGGTCGCCGGAGGCATTATGTTTTCGGGTTGTACATCCATCCGTCCGTTCGTCCGCACGGGATAAACCTCGTTTTTCTCAGCAACCATATGTCCGAATGAGAAAACTTTCAGGGTAGGAATGACACCCATGCAGAATGTTTTTATGATAATTGTGACTTCATAGGCCACGTGGTATTGCAGCGATCTTGGATTACACGCAATTAAAAAATTATTTCTCGCAAACCGCTGAATGGAAAAATTTGAAACTTGGCACATTGTCAAGTACTCCCAATGGTGAACAAAAGCATGATAATGATGACATCATAGGTGATGTGGTATACCAGCCAAAAATGTTTACTTTTTTAAAAATACCTTCTCTGAAACTGCTTCACTGATCGATGTGGAACCTGTCATGGCTGGTGAAAATGTGATACTTGAAAATAACTGAAGGGATTTAAATCAAACTTGATTATTTTTATTAGAGAATGAGGGCATCTACCCGTTGTGGGACTATGCGGAGGCATATTGGTGACACAGTCGCATTGTTCTAGTTTTCCTTCTTGTTTTCTTGTTTGTTACCTCCGCAGCCAAAGGTGGATGGAGGTTATGTTTTCACCCTGTTGGTTTGTTTGCCTGTATGTTTGTGAACAACATATCTCAAAAAGTTGCGGACGGATTTAGACGAAATTTGGCACAGAGGTTGCATGTGTGACAAGGACTAAATGATTAGATTTTGGTGAAGATCCGGATTCGGATCCCACAACTAGAATTTTAAAGTGATTCTTCACCATTGGGAGATGGGGCCAAAAACTATACATAGCAGATATCTCAAAAAGTTGTGGACGGATTTGGACAAAACTTGGTGGACCGGTTGGGTGTCTGACAAGGCCAAATAGATTCGATTTTGGTGAAGATCTGAATATGGATTCGGATATGAGAATTATTTGATTTTTTAAGTTATTCTTCACCATTGGGACATGGGGCTAAAACCAACATATAGCAGGATATCTCGAAAAGTTATGGATGGATTTGGACAAACCTTGTTGGACAGGTTGTATGTGTGGCAAGGACGAATCTATTCAATTTTGGTGAAGATCCGCATCTGGATCCAGCAGGTAGAATTTTTAAAGTAAATCTTCACCATTGAGTGATATCGCCAAAAATGATATATAGCAGGATATCTCAAAAAGTTGTGGACCGATTTTGACGAAATTTGGTAGACCGGTTGTGTGTCCGAAAAGGTCTAATCGTTTCGATTTTGGTGAAGATCTGAATATTGATTCGGCTACAAGAATTTTTTTTTTTTTAAAGTGATTCTTCACCATTGAGAGATCAGGTGAAAAGCGATATATAACATGATATTTAAAAAAGTTATGGACGAGTTATGAATGAACTTGGTGGACAAGGTGGTTAGGTGACAAGAACAAGCCGATTAGATTTTGGTTCAGGTCCGAATCCAGATCTGGCCTTTCATTGGTATACAATGCACAAACTGTTCACCAGACGGAGGTATGCGCTCTACATAGTGCTGTTCTCGTTTGTTTGTTTTTGTGTGGGTGATATCCCAACCAACTTTTGAGCAAGAAAGCTGAAATTTGGGAACAATAGTGAGCAAGTACTTTGGCAAAACCAGTATTTTTTATTTTTTATTAATGAGTTAATTGATTAATTATTTAGTTATTATCGATTTATTAAGTACTTATTTATTTTCTTTCTCAACTGAGCGAAATCTCAGGCACCTTTTGAGCTAGGAAGCTGATATTTGGACACAACATTGACCAAGTGCTCTTTCACGAGCCTCGATTCAGCATACAAAAAAAAGAAAAACAAAGTGATTTGGCTGTAAAGTGTATTTTGCTTTATTTATTAACCAATTAATCGATTAATTTGTGGTGAAAATCAAGGTAAGTCCACACACAACCTCCAGATCATGAGCTTTAATCCACTTGAATTCAGAAGCATCTATAAAAGAATAATACACTAACAAGCAAGCGTTCCTCAATCATAATAAGAAGCAGTGTCATATAATGCATACTATGTCTTACCAACTCAAAGCCAGACAATTGCAGTATAATCACTCTCACTACAAACCAACTCTTTTATAAGCTGCAAGCGGATGAAGAGGGTACTGCATCGGTTAGTAACCATTGTTTCATATCATTCACCCACCATTAAGTTTCCGCCAGCATGCTTGTCTACATGTATAAAATATATAAAACATCCCTACAGCTTCTATTCTACGACACCTCCAAGGAATTCTTTTTCAACCCTAAGCGCTGCGGCCTGCGACATTCACGCCCGGCTCGAGTATGGTAGCTCACAGCCCCGCGCTCAGAGGCTGTCGAATGAGGAGAATCCAAAATACCCTTGTCATAGTCCCCCGACGGCCCACGAGTTGCGCCTCCCCCGTAGGGCACGCCTCCCTCGGGTAGCGCAGGATCCGAAGAGGCCAGGTCGGTGACCGGAGCCGAACATGCATGTGACGGGGCTATGAGCGGTTTTGACGGGCTGTCGACAATCAGGCCCGTATCCCCATCACTTGGCACTACCCCCGAGCTCTCTCCACATGCAGCTAAATGTTGTACCGACACTGTCACTAAATGTCCATCGGCGATCCGAACGGTCGCGTACTCGGGGTTCGCCTCCAGGACATCAACGAGATCGACGGCCGGCTCATACTTGCTTTGTCGAACTGAACGCTTCAAAAACGTGGGTCACGGCTCGGTCAACCACCCGGGCAATGGCGGACCGCTCACGCTGCGTCGCTGGAAACGGAACATGCGCTCGTGCGGCGTCTCATTTGTCGCCGTGAATAATAAAGTCCTAATGACATGTAAAGCTTCAGATAAAACCTGAGGCCATTGTTGCCGTCCCAATGATCGCATCCGCAACCTGATCTCCACAGCCTTCCAGACTACTCCATTAAAACGCTACACCTGTCTATTACCTTGCGAATTATACAGAGTCGTCCGACTGGCAGCAATTCCCCGCTCTACAAGAAAGGTCTTCACCTCCTGAGACATAAAAGCTGCACCCCCGATCCGAGTGGACAAAAGCAGGGTACCCGGACAGGAGAAACATCCGACGGAGGCACCAAATTACCGTGGCAGATGACATGTCCGAACATGGAAATGCAAAGGGAAAATGAGAATATTCATCTACAACCATCAACATATACCGTAGTGACCCCGATGATGGTAAAGGTCCTTTGAAATAAATGCCTAGTCTCTCCCAAGTATGTCCAGCCTGAATAAGGGTACCCAGCGGCGGCTTGTAAAACCTAGGTTTCAGCTCAGCGCACTCAGGGCATGTCCAACATAATCGTCTGAAATCTGACGGCAAATTACGGCAGCGAATAAAATGGGCAAGTCGTGTAACTCCCGGATGACATAAAGATTCATGTATGACCCATAGATCATCAGAGGTCATGCCTGCACAAACTGGTCTAGATAACGCGTCAGCGGCCAGATTATCGCATCCTGGCCGGTAGAATATTTCATAGCAATAGTCAGCCAGTTCCACGCTCCACCTCGAAATTTTCTCATTCTTGATGTGATGAGGGTGCTGATGGCCATACATGAAGGCGAACAACTGCTGATCAGTCATGAGGTCAAATTTCCTGCCCAGAAGCAAATGGCGCCACCGTCTGACAGACTCAACGACCGCGTACGCCTCTTTCTCGATAGCAGAGTGCTTGCGTTCACTCGGGGACAAAGGGCGTGGAAAAAAAAGTGACTGGCGAACTGAGGGTCGCGTGATCGTGCAGTCCGAGGCATCTGTCTCAACGATGAATGGTATTTTGTCGTCGATGGAAGTCAGGCACACCCCCTCGATATTTTCCTTCAGAAGTTGAAAAGAGTCCTTGGCAGCCCATGTGAGAGGAAAGGCTCTATAATCCACCAAAGGCCTTATCTTATCCAAGGAACCTTGGACCCTGGCTATAATGTGCAAAAAGCCCGAAGGCATGCCTCAGGGACGCCCAATCACACGGAGCCGCCATCTCGAGCAAAGTCCGTAGGCGCTCAGCGTCAGGTTTTATCTCGCCCCCGGTCTCCGTGTACCCAAGAAGGTCTATTGTTTTAGTAGCATAGTGACACTTATCCGCATTGAAGGTCAGATTGTACCATCGTGCCACGTCCAGGAATCGTTTCAAGTTAGCATCGTGGCCCTCCTGGGTATGTCCGCAAACCGTCACGTTATCCACGTACACTAAAATGTCTTTTAATTGCTCTCTAGCCAAAATATCATCAATTGCGCATTGAAAGCAAGCCACTCCGTTTGTTACCCCAAATGGTATGTACGGAATTGATACAGCCATTGTCCGGACTGGAACCCAGTATATGGCCTGTCTGACTGGCGTATCAGTATCTGATGATATGCGCTTTTTAAGTCCAAGGTACTGAAGATGTGGAACTTAGCCACCTACCACACTAGATCGTCCATTTTTGGAAGGGGACATGCGTCTAATTGCGTGAATCAATTTATCGTCTGTGAATAATCGACGACCAAATGCTTCCGGTGATTGTCCGTGTGCACGACGAGCACCTGGGCTCTCCACGGAGACCTACTCGGCTCTATAATACCCTCCCGTAGCAAGCGCTTAGTTTCATCTGCAATATACTGAGTATCAGCACGGGAATACCATCAGGACTTCACAGTTTGTGGTTTACAATCGGCCGTCAAGCTAGGGAAAAGAGCTGGGGGATCGATGGCCATTTCGGCCAGACTGCAAACCGAAAGTGTATTCTCCCCTGGACCAAATAGCATTTCTAATCTCCCATGTCGGTGCAGAAAATCGTGTCTGAGAAGCACGCCCACACATAATTCAGCCATTATCATGAGTTTGACGTAAGGATACGACACATCGTTCACAACCAGGTTAAGAGTACACAAGACCTTGGTGCGGACGCACAGCCCCGAAGAAGCCAGGTAGATGCGACGTGTGGCTTGTCCCATGGTCCATCCGTAGCGTTGCACCAGTGCTTGACTGACGAAGCTTGCACTACTGCCTGTATCCACCAAAGCATCGGCCGGTTTCCCTTCCACGAGCACTGGTAGCACAGCGCTTTGCAAAGTGTGCGATATTCCCGGGTCCCCTGAGCACTCCAAGTGTGAGGTGTTGGTTCCAGCAAGGATCACGCGCCGTGTCTTGTCCGTGCGGCAAACCTTAGCGAAGTGGCCTTTCTGACCACAATTATGACATAAAGCATCTTTTGCGGGACATGACACCCGAGCATGACATTTATTGCCACATAAATAACATTTGGCATTTTCTGAAGAAGAGGAAGTGGCAGAAGCGGCGCTCGAGCTCTCCTCGTCCACAGCCGGCTGCGCGGTGACAGATACTGGAGCTGTGGTGGAACCGGTGATAGATCGATCGGGCGGGAGAGCCGGCTCCGTACGAGCCTCGGCCACCACCCCCGCGGTTAGGTAGGGGCTGCCATACGCCATCAGGCAATCTTCCCAAGTTGTCTCAACTCCTGTATGTAGTGTTTGAGGCTCTCCAACGGATCCTGTCGTCGACTTGCAAGCATGTGGCAGCCATACAGGGTGCTTCTTGGTTTTACGTGGACGTCCTTCAGGGTCTCTACCGCGGTCTCATACGTTTCACAATGAGAGATGTAATCATAGACAGTGTCACTCACGTGGCAGGTCAGTATCGAGAGCTTTTGCGGTTCGGAGAGATCAGGTACCACAGCAATGTAGTTCTGGAGGGAGCTATACCAATATCCCCATTGGCCGACGGCGTTCGGCGCTTGGGGATCCCCACAGAAAGTCAAGAGTCGAAGCAGCTTGTCCATGGTCCACAAGCGATGGATTCAAGTGGATTAAAATGTGGTGAAAATCAAGGTGAGTCCACACACAAACTCCAGATCATGAGCTTTAATCCACTTGAATTCAGCAGCATCTATAAAAGAATAATACACTAATAAGCAAGCGTTCCTCAATCATAATAAGAGGCAGTGTCATATAAGGCATACTATCTGTCTTACCAACTCAAAGCCAGACAATTGCAAAGTAATCCCTCTCGCTACACACCAACCCTTTTATAAGCTTCAAGCGGATGAAGAGGGTACTGAATCGTTTAGTAACCATAGTTTCATATCATAATTATTTAATTAATTACTAAATTAATTAATATTTTAAAAGTTACAGCTTCAAATGAAACTGGTGGTTTAGGTATGTTATTAGCCAATTGATTAAGAAATTAATTATTTTACGATTATTATTTATTTATTTTAATTGTGCAATTAATGATTCAATTATTGTACACCTCTCCCTCCCAATAACCTCTTTATGTGCTGCAAAGTGGCATCGCCGGGTGCCAAAGGCACCCCGGCAATGCCGCGCTGGAGGATATGTTATTTATTTATTTGGCATAGGGGTGGTGTACTTTGAATGTATCTGTACTTTATTATTAATATAAGTGGTCAGTGTATTAAGCAATGTGATTGATTTTATTGGTTTACAGGAGTCACAAGTACATTTCATGCACCTGTGTCAAGTTGGTTGTTGTTGCTTATTAATTGGTTGTTGTCATAAACTTACACTAATTGCTTGCAGTTGGCTTGCTGCCACTATACTGCTAAAGCTTGAACATGTGTCCGCCTTTACAAGATAGCACTATGTACATTGCTGAAGCCTGATCACTAATCACATAGTTACATTGTGGTTGCTGCAATGCACTGTCAAAGCAATTAGTAATTTTAAATCTGAGGTCACTTACAAGGAGCTTATCCATAGGAGGAGGCCATTCGGCCCAACAAATCTGCAAAATAGTTGCCAACCTATGAGGATTGTCCATGCTCTATCCTTTTTAAATGCTCATTATAAGCAAGCAAAGAAGCAGGACATACCATTTTTAAAGTGTTTGGTAGTTGCGTATTACACCACCGACCTCCAAAACTCAGAGCAGACGCTCTAACCATAACTCCACCGAGATTTAATTTTTATAATACAGTATAATTTCAAAAGTGAATGGGTGTAGGTTTTTGTTGCCATGTATACAAAATCTACACTGAAGGTGGACAGACGTTATGTTTTCACACATATCTGTTTGTCTGTCTGTCTGTGAGCAAGATATCTCAAAACGTTATGGACTAATTCGGACGAAACCTAGTGCACAGGTTGAGGATGAATCGATTTGATTTTGGCCGGATGCGACTATTTTAAATTTTTAAGTGATTCTTCACCATCGAGAGATGTGAGTAAACAATATTGTCGTGTCCCCGGGATTAACACCCCTGGGTGACGGTTGGCCAACCGAGCTTTAACACCCAGGCATATACACAAACTATGGCGGTGATATCTCTTCAGCACACGCGGTGGGCAGTGAAGGGCAGCGAGAGCTTACCTGGACGGATGGACGTGGCACGGGAGTTCTTCCAATCCACCAACAAATAAACGGACAAGACAGGACAATCAAGAATACAACAAATAAATGCAACAAATAATAGTTTAATGAAAATAAATGCAATACAATGAAAAGAAGGTTGAGATAAAATAAATCCGACAGTGAGACGTCTCCATACGGACTCATATACAACACAAGTGGAAAACGAAGGTAAAAATAAATAATGTTTCTGCCGGCCGGCACTTAACTCTGACCTCGACGAGCACTTGGTGGGGTTGCCTCGAACCATTGCGCGGGAAACGCACAATATGGCACAGAGTCGCGGCCGTAGCCTGCTGCCGGCGTGAGGCAAGCAGACAATCACAGCCATGAGCAAAACATGTTGAGCTAATGTCATGAGGAATAGATATCTGCAATATGAAAGCAAAATTGTCAACAGTTTTTGAAATATCGCGTACACAAAAGTACATGGATGGGTGATCCATCAGTCGGACGGAGCTAATTTTAATATCCCCTATCCCTGACCTCATCGGAGGGATGGGGGTAGTCAATAATGCCCCCCCCCCCCGTTTCAGACCTTGTCCGAGGGACAGGGGTTGGGAGGGGGGGCAATAATGAGCAAATAAAACAATGAGCAATGCTAGAGATGTTGATGCTCATCATAAAAGTGATGTTGTTGTTCATAATAACAATAATCCCATGTTAATGAGAAAATGGCAAAAATGCAGATTAAAACTGTATTTCTTGGGAAGGAGAAAATAAATGAATATTTGCAAATTGATTAACATATTGAAGCTGCCTTTAACGTGATTGACAACTTGTACCTCTGCCACCGAAGGTGCATGGAGATTATGTATTCTCCCCTGTTTGTTTGTCTCTGTTTGTCTGTGAGCAGGATATCTCAAAAAGTTAGACACGGATTCAGGGGAAACTTCCTGGACAGGTTTAGTTTGTGACAAGGGCGAATTGTATAGATTTTGGTGACGATCCGAATCCAGATCCAGATACGACAATTTTGAAAGTGATTCTTCATCATTAAGAGATGAGGCAAAAACGATATATAGCAAGATATCTCAAAAAGTTGTGGACGACTTAAGGCAAAACTTTATAGATTAGTTGGGTAGGTGACAATAACTAGCCGATTAGATTTTGGTTCAGGTCCAAATCCAGATCCGACGTATCATTGGGATACAAAACGTAAACTGTTCAGCCTGTTGGAGGAATTCTCTCTACCGAGTGCAGGTCTCGTATGTGCTGCATGTATCATGCGATATACCAATTCATATGTAGAGCACAATTTTAAACTGCGTGATCCTTTATGGAGATGTAATTATGACGATCGATTGAAGTCAAATGTAAAAGAGATTTCTAACCACACATGTTAACATTTCACAATCACAAGCACTATTTCATGGAATTGTGATTTACCTTTTATTTGTGTTTTCCCAAAGTGAAAGCTACAACAAATATAAGCTTTAACATAAAGCTAAGTAATTTAGAAAACAAAAATGTCCCCAAACTAATAAGCCTGAAAACTAGCAGGTTGTTGGGTAAAACTTTTGTTTGAGAACCAGTGCAACATGGAGTTTAGTAAGCAGTTTGAGAGATATTCAGGAAGCTCAGGTTGTCCTATCTAACACTTGGAATGGGGTACTGGAAATTGTCCAGGGAAGCAAATCACCTTTGTCTATATCCAAGAGGTTGAACCCGACCCACCTGAGGTTGTGACAAAACAGTTATGGAGAAATTAGAATAGAAAGTAAAACAATTACATTTCCTCGACGATAACGTAAGCTTGGTGGAGGGTTATCAAGCCCCAGCTTTCCCAAAATAACACCAGGTGGATTTAGCCTGTCATTCTTACAAGGTCGACAAAATGAGTACCAGCATATGTTATCTTGCATCAGAGTGGCAACCGTGCCCAACAGAATGAGAAATATCATCCATCATGCATCCGGTGTTGGGCTAGCGGCTAGGATGCCAGCTTAGGATCCAAGAATCCTGGGTTCGAATCCCGGTCGATCGCTGAATTAATGCCAGGGGGGTTGACTCAGCCTGGTCATCCTTCCGAGGTCGGCAAATTGAGGACCAGTTCACTGGTAAATCCCTGGTTGTCTTAAAAGGCGACAAACAGGGTTGGCGGCAGGAAGGGCATCCGGCCGTAAAACATTGCTTCAAAAAGGGGACCAAAAAAACAACAACAACCACGGTCCCCGAAAAGGCCAACCCCCGCTTTGCGGGGAAAAATGGCCTCTAAACGGTGGTTTTGTTTTTATGCATCCTACAAGATGGCTTATAGTGGCATTTGTTTACTATTAGGTATAATAGTACAGAGTTCAGCTTTGTACACCTTTACTTTGAGTTTGATTCAAAATATTTTGAAAAACAAAGCTGTTGCACTTACCCAGTGACAGAAAAGAAAGCCATTTTTAAGGGGACATTTGTCAATTGCAACTTGATTTATTTTTTATCTATCTTCTATCTTCTTCTATCTATCTATCTTCTATCTATATATATAAAAGAAAGATTTTGTTTGTTTGTTTGTTTGTTTGTTTGTCTGCACGCGCTAATCTCCAGAACGGTGAAAGATAGGAGGAAACCTCTGAAACAAAAAATGTCGGGACGGGCCCCGGGAAGGTTATAGGTTAGATGGCGAAGCCGGGCGAGGCCACCTCGGCCGGGCTGGGCCCATTTCGCAATTAAAAGCTGAGATGAATTATAGTAGTCAATCTTCTACGGCCACGGGTAAAAGCTGAATTATAGTAGTAAGACCGAGGTACAGAAGATTAAATTCATTCAAAAATGACCCGGGTAACGCCAGGTGCATTCAGCTAGTATAATATAAAACTAGCCGAAACCCGTGGAACATCCACGGAAGGGAGGATGTGGTGTATGGATAGAGTGTACCATTATGGATGGCATAGGGGATTTGCTTGTCCGAGTAAGAGTTAGGAAGAAAGATGAGAATGAAGAGTGCGTATATGAACAACGATCGCCGACACCGGCACAAATGCATGCTCTGGATTGTCCACTCAGTGGACGGCTTGCTTTCGCCTTCGCCTGTCCAATCAGCGGACGGCTTGCTTCGCTTTCGCCCAGCAGACGACAATACGATGGCGTCGTAAGATGGCGTCGTATCGGCAGTTAATCGGATGCTTTTGGGCCCCAACGTCGGCTAATTCAGATTTTTCGAGTATGGCTGTACGTGATAAACAAAGAGTGCGGTTCGTAGATCGTAAATCCATTAGTGCCGTGGGCATCGGGTCACTGGTGTTACAGGTGTTAGCTTGTGTACTGTGTACACTGCCCAGTGTACTGTGCACATGTACTTCCGGAGTCACCTCCGGGCCGGGAGTGCCGGACGCGGAACATGGATTGCTTGAACTACTAACGGCTCTGTGTCCTTTTATACGAGCATCTGAAACATGGTGACAGAAGTGGCTTGATGCAAGTTACCCCATAACAGACTCCTTCAAGCACCACCACGTGTCCAAAAGTGAGTGAATAACTGTGGTCTCCCACAGCAACGTGCTGTGCTGAAATGCCTCGGGCATAGGCCTTGATCAACATGGCTGCCAACATTCCACCCCCGGACACGATGAAAATTAGTGGTGACTGGAGCAGTAATTGGGACAATTTTAGAGCTGAATTTGAGGATTATCTACTAGCAACCGGTCTGAATGAGAAGCCAAGGGAAGTGCAAGCGGCAACTTTGAGAATGGTGATGGGCAGCGAATGTCGTCATGTTTATAAGCACAACTTGAATCTCACAGCCGAGCAGGACGTGATGGCCATACTAATTGCGTTGGAGAAATACTTCAAGCCGGCAAGAAACGTGATTTTTGAACGATACGTGTTCGGCAGCTGTAAGCAAGAAGAGGGAGAATCGATTGACAATTTTGTTACGCTTCTCAGAGAGAAAGCGGCATCTTGTGAATATGACTTATTGAAGGATGAGCTGATTAGAGACAAAATCGTTCTCGGCATTGCTAATGAGAGTACACGCCGTCGCCTCCTGAGGGAACGGGATTTAACCCTAAACACAGCCATCGAGACATGCCGGGCAGCGGAGCTCACGGACATGCGGATGAAATCAATGGAGCAGGAAAGGCCGCTGATTGACAGTGTCAATGTCACAGCGAGGCAACAGTGCAGCAGGACCGGCCCTCCAAAAGCAACGTGCAACGTAATGAGCCGTAAAGACAAGATGAATCTCACACCAAAAGCGCGACTCTTACCAAGTAACACGAGACTGAAGTTGTATTCTGGCGAGTTGTTGAAGTCACTGGGACTTTTCAAAACAAAGTGTGTTATACGTGGACGAACACACAAGCTTGAGTTTGAAATTGTGGAGGTCAGTCAGAAACCCCTGTTGTCAGGCTCCACATGTGAGCGCTTGGGACTGATGCACTTCACTGTCCCTGCTGAACTGCACAAAATGGAGCACCATCTGACTGGGCCTTTGACCAAACAACAGCTCATAAGCATGTACAACGATGTTTTCAATGGGCCAATAGAGTCAGTTCCAGGAGAAATACATTTTGAACTGGACGCCAAAATCCGTCCAGTCCAGTGCTCCCCACGCAATGTACCCATGGCCATGAAGTCTGCCGTGAAGGCACAGCTGGACAGACATGAGGCAGATGGGCACATTACCACTGTGACCGATCCGACAGACTGGATAAGTAACATGGTCATAGTAAAAAAGCCTGAGAAGCTGAGAATTTGCATAGATCCAAAGTTTTTGAACCAAGCACTGCGAAGATCTCACTACCTCATGCCAACACTTGAAGATGTCTTATACAAATTACCAAAGGCACGGGTATTCACACTCGTAGATGCACGTGATGCCTTTTTACAATGCAAGCTAGACGAGAAGAGCAGTTACATGACAACATTTTGGACTCCCTGGGGCAGGCAACGGTGGCTCAAACTGCCTTTTGGAGTCTCCGTAGCACCAGAGGTGTACCAACGCAAGCAGCATGAGCTATTGGCTGGGCTATATGGAGTAGAGCCCATTGCAGATGACATCCTCATTGTTGGCTGCGGGGATACAGATGACGAGGCAGATAGTGACCATGATGCAAAGTTATTGGCGCTGATGGACCGCTGCAGGCACGTTAAACTAAGACTTGGCCTGAAGAAGCTGCAGTTCAAGGTAGCAAAGGTCCGTTTCCATGGACATGTACTGTCTTCAAATGGCCTGACGGCTGATCCTGAAAAGGTGAGAGCCATTCTGGAAATGTCACACCCAACAGATGGGAAGGTGGTCCAGCGTTTCATTGGCTTTGTGACCTACCTTGCCAAATTCATGCCACACCTTTCTGAGGTTTGTGAGCCATTGAGGAGACTGCTGGACAAGGATGCGATATGGCATTGCCTACCAAAACACGATGCTGCAGTGCAGAAAATAAAGTGCCTGGTCACCATGATGCCTGTGTTAAGGTACTATGACATCTCAAAGTCAGTCACTATACAAAGTGACTCAAGCCAAAATGGACTGGGGTGCTGTCTCATGCAAGAGGGACAACCGGTTGCATTTGCATCAAGGGCGCTAACGCTGACGGAACAAAACTATGCACAAATCGAAAAGGAATGCCTGAGCATCGTGTTTGCCTGTCAACGCTTCCATCACTATCTGTATGGCCGGGAAGTGATCACGGCAGAGACTGATCACAAGCCGCTCATTGCCATTTTCAGCAAGCCTCTCCTAAGCGCACCTAAGCGACTCCAGAGCATGCTGCTCACACTCCAGAACTACAGTCTCAGGGTTGTGTTCAAGCCTGGGCCTAAAATGTATATCAGCGACATGCTCAGCAGGGCAACAGCAGCGGTCAGTACTTCTAATGTGGAACATGAGTGACACAGTTTGTAGCATGCAGCAGCAGTGGTATGATGTGGAGCAGATCAAACAGGCAGATTACCTGAACGTCACTGATCGACGCCTGCTTCAGATCAGACAGCACACAGACAGAGATGAATACCTGCAAGCACTAAAAGCTGTTGTCTTGGCCGGGTGGCCTGACCAGAGAGAGGAGACATCTCTTGCTGTTAGAGATTATTGGCTATGCAGAGATGAAATCAGTGTGCAGAATGGTGTGCTGTTCAAAGGTCAGAGAGTTATCATACCGAAGTCTTTGCGCCCAGAGATGCTGGCACGAATCCACTCCAGCCACATTGGAGGGGAAGCATGCTACAGGCAAGCACGCGATACTCTCTTCTGGCCAAACATGCAAGCAGAGATCAAAGACTTTGTCAGTAAATGTTCCGTGTGCAATGAATATGCACATGAGCAGCAAAAGGAGACGATGATGTCGCACGAGTTGCCCACACGGCTCTGGCAGATCATCAGCATGGACTTATTCAAGTACATTGGGAAAGACTTCCTCCTGATGGTCGATCACTATTCTGACTTCTGGGAAATTGAGCTGCTCCCAGACCTGTCTGCTGAGACAACAATCCTGCGATGCAAGGCACAATTCGCACGTCACTGTCAACCGGACCGTGTAATCTCTGACATTGGGCCTCAATTTGTAGGCAAGCAATTCAGACGCTTTACCATCGAATGGGAATTCGAGCATCTCACATCCTCTCCACGACACCCAAAAGCCAATAGCAAATCTGAGTCTGCCGCCAAAATCGTAAAGAATCTGTGCAAGAAAGCTACATGTGATGGCAATGACCCCTGGAAGGCCATACTCCAGTGGAGGAACACACCAACTGAGGACATGGACAGCAGCCCAGCGCAGTGCTTGATGTCAAGAAGGCTGAAAACACCTTTACCTGTGACAAACAAGTTGCTCGAGCCTTGTGTGGTGCCAGGTGTTTTGGAGAAACTGCGTCAAAAAAAGCAGATATCCAAGCTCAGCTATGACAGGTCAGCCAGAGACTTACCTGAACTAAAAGTTGGTGAGTGCATCCATATGAAACCACTGCCTGGAGACCGAACTGGTCGCTGGAAAATAGGAACCTGCGTGCAACAGGTTGCCCCACGCTCCTATCTCGTGGATGTGGAGGGTGCCCTGTATCGCCGCAATCGCGTGGACCTGAGAGTAGCTGAGTCAGCACCACCTCCCTGTTATGGACAGCCCTCGGATTTGCTAGCGGAGGAAAGGCACAACCAGAGCATCACAAGACCGGATGTGCAAAGTGAAGACAAAACTGCCATTGAGCCTGAGGGCTGCAATGCTAAGAAGAATTTGGTGAGAGTGAGCACACCAGCAGGGAGGATCTGCAGCACACCCTCAACACCGGCCATGGTCAAAGAGCCTCTCTCACACAGGAGCCCTGTTTTCTCCCACAGTGGAAGACTGTCAAAACCCCCAAACAGACTTGATCTGTGAACTGTTACAAGTAACAGCAAGGACATTTAGTTATTGATTTGATGTCATTGATTAGTGGAAATGTTCAGCTCCTGGCATAATCCTATGTTATAATTTAGCCAGAATATTGTTATGTTGTGTTACCAGTTTACAGCTCTTTTCGAAATTTTGGTAGAATAGATTGCATCACATGATATTAGTAATGTTAAAAAAGGGAGATGTTACAGGTGTTAGCTTGTGTTGATAACACCGCCCAGTGTACTGTGCACATGTACTTCCGGAGTCACCTCGGGGCCGGGAGTGCCGGACGCGGAACATGGATTTCTTGAACTACTAACGGCTCAGTGTCCTTTTATACGAGCGTCTGAAACAACTGGGTGTGGCGTAAAAGGGATAACAAAGTCGAGTCCTTACGCTATTATTATATAGATAATAGCCATCTATTGTCCTCTAGGATTTGAAAGGTCCTAGGATCTAAATATGATGTATGCAAAACACCACTCCTTTATGTCGTATCGTGGCGGACACGAAAGCCCACTGGCGTGGTGACATCATTCCGCGCACCAAGTGGGCGGCGGCCACGCCCGAGGGGTAGGCGTGGCCTGAGGATATACACGGGGCGCGCAGCCCGGAGCGCGGGAGTGTTACAGTGAGCTCCTCAAATAAAGACGCTTATAAGTTACCGCTTGTCCGCTTCCTCCTTGCTCGCAAGCAGCGCGCGTAACGCCGCGCTTTAGTATGCCTTTTATCTTTCCGAGATTTTATTTCACTAGTACACCCACAGACTCTGGGAGGGGCAGGAAGGGTCAATTCCTCTTTGGGGTATATAGATTACAGTCGATCTATGGTCGGGTCTCAAGAATATTGGGTGTGTGTTCATTTACCAAGTTTCTTGTGAAGAGATCGCCAAGTGGTTTAAGCATTCGAGCAAGCACTCCATTCAAAACCCTTAAGGAACGGCTGGCTTGGCAAGCGCTAGCTGGCTGCTTGGTAAAGTAGCACAACCCGAGCTTCTTCCTTTCCGTTTCGTATGAAACAGCAGGAGCGAGTTTCAAAAGTTCGTTACGAAAAATGTTACGGAAGCGGCAGAAAGGGCCATGCCATTAACCCAAACATTTCTGGGTTATATAGCGTACAGTAGATCTTCGCTCAGTGCTGTAAGTAAACCTTACCTCACGGATGTCGAGATTCCTCGAAATTACTTTGTTTAATCTTAATGTTATAGACAGCATTAGCGACTTTTTGAAAAGCTAACAATACGTGTTTAAAAAGCTAATCATGTGTGTTTGTGGTTTATAATATTTTACAAGTCTGGCTACGCCGCTGTTAGATTTTTAGTCTTGTTTTTATCTTTATCTGCAGTGAGCGCAGCACCTGTCTGTGGCCTATACACCGCCCAAATAAAGGGATGAGCATTTATTTCAATAAATGAAGGTTTTTGTACATCATTTCGGTTTTAGCCTGAGTTTCAATGCTGATTAATTTGTAAATACAAAAGGGTGGTCCATCATAAGCATTAAGCATGTTTTTGCTTCGTGTATGTACTATGTAGTCTGTGTTGCAGCGGTCTATTGTCTATACACTGCACAAATAAATGGATGAGCAATTTGTGTGATAAATGAAGGTTTTTGTCTGAATTTTCAATCGTGAATAGAGATAAAATACATAAAGGTCGCCCGTCATTTTGTCATGCTTTTCTGCTTGATCGATTGATTGTGTGCTCTGCCTGAAAGCACGTGCTTTTGGCAAGGGAAGGTTACCGACGCAATTCAAACCCAGACTAACCAGGTAAGAGATGTGTGAGTCTCGACCATCCTGCCAGCACCATTGAGAAGGAGAACGTGGACGTGGGGGTCTTGGAGAAGGTATGGATGCTTTTCTTTACAATCAAACGGAACATGAAAGGAAAATAAAAGATATTATATACCGTAAGGAACAAAGAATTATTGCTTTCCGCATCCTCTTCACCCTCTCCTTGTTTCTCTGGCCAATGATGAGCGAAGCTTTTTTTTTTTTTTTTTTGTATACTGAATCGAGGCTCGTGAAAGAGCTAACATTTACTTCACAAACAAATCAACCAGACAAACAAAATATATAAAAAGCGGGAGCGGAAAACAAGATGGGGAGAGAAGGTGAAGCACACAAACACTACATTTCAGAGCAGGGAGATGTGTGGAAGGGAGAGGGCTTGGGGGGAGGAGGCATGGGAAGGGGGGGGGGGGGTGGAGGGAGAAGTATAAAACACAAGGACATCAATGACTTCCAGGACAGAAGTTGGTATTTCAGAAAAGTGGAATTGGGGTGAAATTAGCGGGGGTAGAAAAGATCAAGGTTTTGGATGGGGGAAGATAAGAGATGGTGGTGAACAGCTGTTTTAAAGACCTGGAGGGTGGAGTGGGATTGAAGAGAGTGAGGGAGTTTGTTCCAGAGGCGGGAGAAAAGAGGAATGAAGGAGTGAAGGTGAGCAGAGAGTCTTGATTTTGGCAGTTTGACCATAAGAGGGTTGCAGGCAGATCTTGTGCGACCTGTAGGAATATTTGCGGGACAGAGCCCAGAGAGAGCTGGGGGGGCAAGGCCAGAGAGGAGTCGGTAGAAGATGGAAAGACCACCAACCTGCCTGCGGTGAGTGAGTGAGAGGCCATTGGAGTTAGCTTCATCGCGGGAGATTCCAATGATTCTGAATGCTTTGGTTTCAACAGCGTGAAGACGAGCTAGGTGTGAGGCAGGAGCACCAGCCCAGAGGGGAGAGCAGTATTCCATTGAGCTGCGGATGAAAGCCTTGTATGTGGTGAGGAGCTCAGGTGTGCCAAGGAAGGACTTCGCACGACGGAGGATGCCCAGTCGGCGACTGGCTTTGGAGGCCAGATTTGAAATGTGGTTTTCCCAGGAAAGATCATGGCAGATAGTGAGACCCAAAAGCTTGAGTGACAGAACTTCTCGGAGAGGATTATTCAGAAAGTGGATGGGAGGGTTGTCCAGTCGGTCTTTTCGGAGAGACATCGTAAGAGTGTGAGATTTGTCAGGATTGAAAGACATGTTCCACTTGTTTGCCCAGTCTGTGATTTTGTCCAGGTCTGCAGAGAGTGAGGAGGCAGCAGACTGCCGATCTGACGGATGAAGAATGGAGCGACAGAGAGTAGAGTCATCAGCAAAGAGATACAGAGGATTTTCAAGAGAGTGAGAGAGATCATTGATGAAGACCAGAAAAAGGACAGGGCCGAGAACACTGCCTTGTGGAACTCCAGCCTGAACAGGAAGAGGAGATGAGAGAAACCCATTCAGGGCCACACGTTGACTACGACTAGAGAGGAAGTCCGCCAGCCATGCGTGGAGATTTCCATGGATACCAAAAGAGGAGAGTTTGGTGAGCAGAGCGGGGTGCCAGACCGTATCGAAGGCACGTGATATGTCAAGGGAGACTGCTCTAATTTCCTGTTTGGCATTGAGGACCTCCATCCATTGTTGAGAAAGCAGAAGCAGCATGTCCAGAGTAGAGTGTCCAGGTCTGAAACCAAATTGATGATCAGAGATCAAGCCATTGGAGAAGAGGAAAGATTTCATATCTGAAGCAATGATGGATTCCATGACTTTGCTGATAATTGGGAGAAGGCTGATTGGTCTGTAGTTGCTGGGATTTGTTTTTGCACCTTGTTTGTGCAAAGCGGTGATGTTGGCAGATTTCCAAGCAGATGGAAGATGACCTTGAGCAAAAGAGAGGGTGAAGAGAACAGAGAGAGGGAGTGAAAGAGCGGAAGAACAGGATTTTAGGACCCGTGGGCTGATGCCGTCAGGTCCAGTTGCAGAATCCGAGTCGAGGGTTGACAGAAACTTTTCCACCTTGTCAGGAGGAAAGGACACAGAGTCCAGGAGCAGCTGGGTACGACTGGGTACGGTGGGTACAGAGAGGGATGGGTTTGGGACACAAGATTTAGAGGCAAACACAGAGTTGAGGCATTCAGCTTTTTCATGTGCAGAGTCAGCCGTGTGGCCATTTGAGGTGAGGGAGGGGGAACAAACACCAGAAACAGATTTGACCAGACGCCACCAGGATTTGGAAGAGGGAGACAGATAAGAGAGTTCGGTCCTGAGAACGGAGAGATATTGTTTCCTGGCTCTCCTGAGGGTGGACACACACTTGTTTCGGGCTTTGTGAAAGGAAATGAGATTTCCTTCCGTTGGATTTGCTTTCCAGGAGACGAAAGCAAGTTGTTTCTGGGCAATAGCCTCACCACAAGATTCCGTGTACCATGGACGGGAGGAAGGGTATGACAACAGAAGTCGAGATGGGATAAATCTGTGCATGAGAGAGAGCAGTTTGCTTTGGAAGAATTCCCACGAAGAATTTATGTCAGAGGCAGTAGAGATGGGAGACCAGTCCAGATGATTGATGGCTGCTTGAAGACCGTGCCAGTTGGCCTTAGTGAAATGCCAGACTCGTCGACGCTGAGGAGGCTCTCTGAGAATGGTCAGAGAGATGTCCACTTTAACAAGCACATGATCAGAAGAGCCGATTGGAGCAGAAGAAGAGCAGCAGACATTTTCAGGGAAGTTAGTCATAACCAAGTCCAGAAGAGAAGATGCTCCGTTGACTGAAATCCGGGTCGGGAAATTGACAGATTGTGTCAGTCCCAGTGAGTCACAGAAGTCCTTTGCTGAAGAGCCATGGCTGGTGAGAGAGGTACCCACACCCAGCCAACTGGCATGGTGACAGTTGAAATCACCACATATGAGGAAGAGAGAGTTGGGATGGGTAGATAGAAGTTGGTCCATATTCTCAGACAGCGAGATGTAGATGGAGTCATCACTGTTTGGTGGACGGTACAACACACATATGAACAAAAGGTGGGAGCGAAGGGGAAGCCGTAGCCAAAGGTATTCCTGGGGGTGAGGTGGAGAGAGGGCAGTGCAGGGCGAGTGAGGAAGAGAGTTTTTTATAAAGATAGCAACCCCACCTCCAGGACGAGGCTCAGGTCTATCATACCGGAGTAGGGAGTAACCTGGGAGAGATACCAAGGAATCAGAGACATCATGAAGGAGGAAAGTTTCTGTTAAGCAGATCACGTCTGGTTTGTCAGAAGCAACCTGTATGGAGAGATCAGACATGTTTGAGCGAAGGCCCCGGATGTTTGAGGTCCATACTGTTAAGGAAGAGGAAGGGGGAGCATCGGATACAGAACAGGGGGGGGGAGCAGTAGGGTAAGATGTGGAAGAGGAGGAAGAAGTAGGGAGAGCTGTTGAAGGTGTGTCAGAGATTACAGAATAGCTCGGAGAAAGGGAAGGATGGGGCAGACAAAAGGTTTGATGGTGATTGGGAGAGGCGCAGTGAGGTGTTATTTGACGAGGGGGAAGAGCGAGGCAGAAGGTTGAGGGAGATGAAGGTGAAAGTTGGAAGGGGGAAGAAGCGGGGAGGACGCTTTGAGGGGGAGGGGTGAGAGGGGAGTCTAGGAGGGGAGGAGCGAGGGAGAGTCTCGGAGGGGAGGGGTGTGGGGGGAGATTTGAAAGGAATGGGTGATTGGGAAGATTTGGAGGGGAGGGGCAAGGGGGAAGATTTGAAAGAGATGGGTGATGGGGATGGTTTGGAGGGGATGGGCAAGGGGGTAGATTTAGAGGGGAGGGGTGATGGGAAATGGGATTTTGGGGTGATGGGATTTTGAAAAATGTACGATTAATGGGAAACGAACATTTATTGCAAAATGAGTTTCTTGAGACATTCGAGTCAAAAATACGTTTGAGGACGCTGGAGGGAGGATGGAGTGCTGGAGAGTTTAGGGAATGAATGAAAGATGCACTATAAGAGATGGAATTTTTTTTTGGAATGAATGGATTTGGTGAGCAAGTCGAAAGCATCCTTTTATAGAAGAAGAAGAAAAAGGTGTTATAGAAAATGACAGAGTACAGGTCTTCAGGGTTCAGATGAGACATTTTTTAACAACGTGATCACAAACAGCGTGGTCGAAGAATGAACGAACGAACAACTAAGAACGAATAAACGAATAAAAACGGAAGGAAATGTTTTTGGGTTTTGTTTTTTTTTTTTGAGATTTTAAAACAAGGAAGTATGGGATGAAAAGACCGTGAAAACAGAGACCGGAAAAAAATTTCAGCGTGATCGGAGAACCGCTGAGACAAAAACAAAGCCTAAAGCCAAGGTTGGACACAGTAGCCTAGTACTACACTTAGGCCTCAGGATACACGATGAGAAAGACCGACGATTCTGTACACAGGTACAAAAAACCAACGCCAAGAATACTATTAAAGACACCCCAATAGGTACATACAAGACCAGTTTCGACAAAAACACAATTGTGAAAAGTTACTTAACTTCGAAAGCGAGCGCACATGGACAGCTTTTCCAAGCTAAAGTTGATCAAAACATACATCCGTTCCTCAATGATGCAATGAACACTTGTTGGGCTATCCATATTGTCAACATAACATGAAAATGCACAAACATTCATAAACAAAATTGTTTATACATTTTGGTAAACTCCTGCAAGAAACGAAGGGAGTAGAGAAAGTAAAATTCTAAAGATAAACTTTCCTGCAAGAACCCATATGGCCAATGTAAGGTATCTCGACAGACTACGATCGCTTGCAGCACACGTTTATTGACTCTCCCGATACAGGCCCGATTCACCACAGCGCCATCCGAGCTGGGCCGTAACTTCCGGAAAAATGGAAATAAACCCGCGGTCACGGTGTAGGGATAAAACGGTGAATATTTGCAGCTTCATACATGACATCCTCCCCTTTAAGTCCAAAATTACCAAGAGCAATACGTGCTGGACTTCCAAAATTGACATTTCAAAAGCAACATTTCCAAAACATGTGAAAATATGTGTGCAAACGATTATGAGAATAATGAAAATATGTGAAAATAGAACATGTGTCACCGTGAAAATAGAACGTGTGTCAACGTGAAAATAGAACATGTGTCACCGTGAAAATAGAACGTGTGTCACCATGAAAATAGAACGTGTCAACGTGAAAATAGAACGTGTCAACGTGAAAATAGAACATGTGTCACCGTGAAAATAGAACGTGTGTCATCGTGAAAATAGAACATGTGTCAACGTGAAAATAGAACATATGTCAACGTGAGAATAGAACGTGTGTCACCGTGAAAATAGAACATGTGTCACCGTGAGAATAGAACATGTGTCAACGTGAAAATAGAACATATGTCAACGTGAGAATAGAACGTGTGTCACCGTGAAAATAGAACATGTGTCACCGTGAGAATAGAACATGTGTCAACGTGAAAATAGAACATGTGTCACCGTGAGAATAGAACGTGTGTCACCGTGAAAATAGAACGTGTGTCACCATGAAAATAGAACGTGTCAACGTGAAAATAGAACATGTGTCACCGGGAAAATAGAACGTGTGTCATCGTGAAAATAGAACATGTGTCAACGTGAAAATAGAACATATTCAAAGATTCAAACGGTCGGGTGCTTTTCTCACGCATTGAGCGTCGCGGTGTACCAATGGATACAGAGTCTGAGGTGATTCCTATGGTCTCCACGAAGGGTGTAGCGTTCGCAGAGGTTTTCGGGGCATCAGAGCCGGCTGGAGCGGCCACGACGATCTCCGGCAGTGGCGGGTCGAACTGTTGTTCTGACTGACGATGCTGCAGGCTCTATCGACTCACAGTGACGGTAGGTTATATGGTCCTGATGTCGACGAATTTCACGGCCGTCCTGCAGGCGAATCACGCAGAACAGTGGACCTGGCTTCTCGATGATGTCCCCCAGTAGCCACGTCGCACCTGCACCAAAATTTCGGGCAAACACTGGATCTCCAATGTTGATACAGCGACTGTCGGACGTCTTATCGTGCACCAACTTTTGATTAAGCTGGCTCTGATAAACATTTGATATGTTTGGTTTGAGATTGTCAAGTGTCGATCTCAAGTGTCGTTTCATCAATAACTCAGACTGCTGCAGATGGAGCTCAGACTCAGATGGAGATAACTCAGATGGAGCTGCACCGGTTGTTGATTGTGGCGGGATGTGGTATTTGAACAGGAGACGAGAAAGCTTTGTTTCCAGGGTTCCCTCCTGAAGTTTCTGCAATCCGGATTTGATGATTCCCATGGATCGTTCGGCCAAGCCATTTGAAGCCTGGTGATGTGGGCTGACAAACCTATGTTTGATGCCGTTCCGACATGTGAACTCGGCAAACTCGGACTGGAAAAACACGAACCGTTATCACTCACGATCATACTTGGCAGACCATGAGTGGCGAAACAGCGTCTGAGTCTTTCGATGACAATGGCTGACGTAGTACCACGCAACACATAGACATCAATCCATTTTGTGTGCACGTCCGTAATTATTAGAATCATGCTGCCGTTAATATGCCCGCATAATCGAGATGTAGGCGAATCATCAACGGATTCTGGAAGGGGTAACCGACTCGTGGCATCTGCATTTGTGATAGACGAACCGGGCTTATAACATACTAGCAAAGGTACCCGGCGTTGCCCGGGTTCCAAATATGTAGAAAGTAAATGACTTGACTGAAAGCAAGTTGTTATGTAGTTCATTTTGTATGTAATTATATGTACATAACATAGGAACTTGCTATAAGTTGTCATTTAAGTAAAAAAAAAAAAGAGTGAGCGAGTTGGTGATTTAGGTCCAAGTTCAATCCATTTAGGGACTATATCTCAGAACGGGCCACTTTTGGTGGCTTCACAAATGTTTGCCACTCCTGGGATTAGGAACGCGGATCGTCTGCGTGGCAAGCAAGCACATGATCTACTGGGCCACCAGCGCTCAGGTTTGGGTTTTTTGACTCTTTTTGTGCTTGATACAGTATGTCTTCTGTCATGCTGTCCTGGTGATTATGCCAAAGTTGCTCAGGATTGGATGGTGAACAGGCACAGATAATGATAGCAAAGAGGCTCCTCATCTTGCTTGGAGAATGCGAGACTGCAGCCTCTTCCAAGGTACTATTCCAGTGTGCATCATCTTCCAAGAGACCTCTTCTCAGGCAAGCTTCGCGGTATGTTGCACAGACATATCCAGCAACTGTCTTGAGATCCTGGAATGAGGTTGGACCATGAATGTTGTGCAGGAGGAGTCTTAGATAAAAGCACTCAGAGTTGCTGGGATGAACAGTGTAGACACGATCTAACACTTGACTGGATCTGACGTGAGGGTGTCCAGGGATTGTTGCACCTTGCTTTCTTGGCTGAAATGCCTTTTTCCCTTCTTGCCAGGTGTAATATCTGGGCACTTCACAGTGGAGAAGACTTCTAGCAAAGGAATCCTGTTTGCACAAATCAAAGAATGCAGTTAGTTTGGTCCTAGGTGGCTGCTGGGCTCGCTGCGCGGTTTCTTCTGTGAAGTAAACTCATTCCCCATTTTCCAAATGGATCTAAAGATACATAACACTGGGGTGGCGTTCATGAATGGGAATGTTGAGAATACGCCACACAGCCTCATTACTGCTGATGTAATGACCCATCGGATATGCTGATACCTCATAATTTTTGGTTTCCTCTCTCTGCAGACCAAAGACTGCCTGTTCAGTACCTTTGTTGACGTACTTGAAGACATACTTGATAGACTTGACTGAGTAGCATGCTTCAACATTGATGTGTGATTTGAAGATGCATGAAAGGAGAGGGTTGAAGGGCACCACCCACTGGTTGTCAATGACAATTTCTTGTTTCACTCTGAGAGTGGTTGTGAAGCCCCCATCACCTAGCTTTCTTCTTCTGTACAAAGGATATTCATCCTGATCTGTCTGAGTTTCTGTAAGAAGAGGTCTGGGGTATCGTTTTGTGCATTTTCCCGCTTTCATGCAAGGGGAATGAGTGTTGATGTGACCACAGGGACCATGGAGCATGTGCTTCACCACTACTTCGTGCAATACTTTGTCCTCGGTAGGATTTGGAATCTCTGCACTGATGATATCTACCTGAGCTGGACGAATCTTATCCTTAAGCCAGACCAAAATGTGGATGTGTGGCAATCCACGTTTTTGCCATTCAATGGAGTACATGTAACATCTGCAATCTCCAAAAACAGCACCTTTTGTGATGAGATTCATAAGTGAAATAACCTTCTGGCGAAACACTCTGGCAAGAAGATCATGCCTGTCTGACCAAGCATAAGTTCTGCTGTGATCTCGGGCCATGTAGGATTGCAGGTAAAAGTGATAAACAGATCAGGACTACCATAGTAGCGAACATAAGTCATGGCATCCTGTGTGTACTCATGCATGTAGCGAGGACCCCCTGTGAAGGAAGAGGGCAAAATAACCAACTATCCAACATTGGCAGCATGACCATCATTTGCAACAGCATCTCTAAGGTGAACAGAGCTTTCCACTCTTAATCTCCTCTGGTTGTGTCTGATGTAGCACAATCGCTCAGACTCAATCTTGGCATACATGTCAACAATGAATTGGTGGAAAAGCTGACCATATCACAAAATATGACTGTCCATTTGTCTGACTATAATTCGGTAGGAATAGAAGTCATTGGCAGACACTTTTTTCCATCACGTCTTTGGTGTTCAAAGTGATATCCATCCTCACCTTTCCAGAATATGAGAGGATTCTGCAAGGCATCATAGGCCTTATTCGTTTCAGAAATATGAATCAGTTTGTCATCTTGCTGTTGGAGAATGATGTCTCGCCGATTGAATTCTTGTCCAGATATGAGGACAGCCACATCCGAAACAGTAGGAGCATTAAAGCGCCGTGGATGCTGTCCTGTTGGAGTTCTGTCAGCATGGATGATTACTTTCCAGTTTGGCTGTGTTAGATTATGCAAAGTAGTGTGAAAACTCTTAACATAATTATTATGAGCATGGAGCATCTGCTGAAGGGCCAGCACAATTTCCTCTCTGACAGTTGTAATATTTCTGCAGCGCTGCTGTACCTGCTGCTGCTCATCACCCAGGAAATAAATTTGAAGAAACTTTGGGTCTTCATTAGGTAAGGGCAAAAGTGAACCAGCCAAATGGTAAACTTGTCCCTGAACCTTAAACGTTGGCATCCATCCTTGTTGCTGCACAATGCTTGTAGTACCAAATGAGGTCATTTGAAAGCAGGAGTTGTACTTTCGTATGTTTGCCAAGAAATGGTGGGAGTCTGTTGCTGCCAGCTAAAAGTGACTTCAGTGGTTCAGGTGGTTCTGTGAGGGGTGGGAGAAGCACTTTGCCTCCAGCACAACACATTCCAGGTGATTCAGCCTTCCACTTCTTTGCTCTACAGTGTTTACAGATGACATACATTCCACCTATGTGAACAATAGAATCACCTTCATAGTTGATGGAGGAGTCATATTGAAATGCAGCAAGCCTCTTATTCTGCCACTTGCTTGCTCTCACTGCTGTCTGCCTGGTGTTGTGTGCATCAAGTCGTGCTCGTCTGGATCGGAGTTTCTGCTGCCCTGGCTGCTGAATGTCTGGCTAAATCAGCCGCTTTTCTATAAGTTGTCTGGGCCGGAGTTTCTGCAGCCCTGAGTGCTGTCTGCCTTGTCTGCTGTGCAGCAATTCGTGCTTGTGTTTGAGCAGGAGTTTGAGCTGATCTCAGTTGTGCCTGTCTGGCTCACTGGGCTGCAAGTCGAGCTTCTCTCTCTGTTGAGGACTCTCTTTGTCTCTTTTGTTGTACTTGTATTGCATGTGCATCTGCACTTGCAGAACGTTGCCTCTTAGGTCCCATTTACAAAGTTACTGAGAAGTGATTGTCTGTAAGAAAGGAGAAAAACACAAATGTATTGAAACGTTAGTGTTGAGTAGTATATGACACCACTGAGTGAAGAACAATATCCGTATGGACTGAAAAACATACGTTAGTGTTGAGTAGTACATGACACCACTGAGTGAAAAACAATATGCATATTGACTGAAAAACATACACATATAACTATATCTTACCTTTTGTACTGAAAATACCAGTATTTGTAAACATTATTGCAAATGGCTGTGAACAATCGCCTTCTGAAACATCCCATGAGAGAGTATCCTAGGATGAAATAGCTTCGATTTGGAGGCAGTGCAGAAATGTCAAATTTGGTCCCCGGGGGGTGTGGGTGGGGGTCGTCGTTTTTTTTTTGTTCATCAGTGATTCTGTGGTGCATGGGGACCCTCGTGCCAAATTTGGTGAAGATCCGTTGAGAAATGGCAAATTTGGTCCCCGGGTGGGGGACGGTGGAATCTTTTGGTTCATCAGTGATTCTGTGGTGCATAGGGACCCCTGTCCCAAATTTGGTGAAGATCCATTGAGAAATGGTAAATTTGGTCCTGGGGGGGGGGGGGGGGGTGGAGCGGTGGAAGATCTGATGATTATGATGATGATCTGGTGGGGGGCAGTGATTCTGTAGTGCATAGGGACCCCCGTGCCAAATTTGGTGAAGATCCGTTGAGAAATGGCGACGCTGTTTCGGAACAAACAAACAAACAAACAAACAGACAAACAGACAACCTTTCACGCTTATAATATAGATGGTGTAGTCATAAGCAGCGAGAAACAGGGACCAGCGGATGATCCTGGGCGGTAGTGTCAGATGTCGCCTTAGTTGGACCAAACAGACTGATCAGCGGCTTGTGATCAGTGCGAATCGTGAAATGATGTCCAAGAAGGTACTGGCGAAATTTGCTGACGCCGAAAACAATTCCCAGTCCTGCCTTGTCAAGTTGGGAATAGTTCTTCTCTGCAGGGGACAAGGTTCTGGATGCAAATGCAACAGGTCTTTCCAAACCATCAGGCATCACGTGATAATACTCTCCCCACTTCATACCGACAGGCATCGCATGTCAGCACAAGATCCTTCTCTGGATCAAAATGAACGAGAACATTGGACGATTTCAGCAGATCCTTAGAGGTCTGGAATATTGATTGTTCAGTGGACCCCCAGCTCCAGGAGACTCCTTTCCTCAAAAGCCGATAAAGGGAGTCCAAAACGTCGGTCACATTCGGGATGTAACGACCATAGAACTGAAGCAAACCGAAGTATGACTTCAATTCAGTTACGTCTCGTGGAGCCGGATCATCTTTGATAGCTCGGACTTTCTCATCTGTCGGGTGTAGACCCTCGGCATCAATCGTATGACCCAGGTACGTGACTGATGGCACCATAAACTTGCACTTGTCTCGACGCAAACGTAGGCCGGAGTCCGAAATCTTCTTCAGAACTCTATCCAGGTTTTGTAGATGTTCCGCGTCCGTACGACCAGTAACCAGAATATCATCCTTGTAACAAACGACGTTGCGTTTGGCGGCAAACAAACTGTCCATGACACGCTGATAAATTCCAGGTGCATATTTCACTCCCAAACTGAGTCGGTGGTACCTGTACAACCCACGATGTGTGTTGATGGTAAGATAGTTTCTACTTCGGCAGTTAAGACCGAAAAATATGGCGTATCGTTCATTTTTTCAGGAAAGCACCAAATTTGGCACAGATGTAGTATGGACCTATACAATTGTTTTCCTGAGGGGCGCCCATAAATTCAGAACCCCTGGTGGCCGCCATATTGAATTTCAACATGACCGCCCTCTGTGACCTATTTCCCTCAATAACTTCTATACTATGAGTGATAACACCACAGTTCCAGTGTCTTACCCCATGTTTTCATGGTCGCTGAATCCAATAGGATCAATTGCATAAAGATTGGCATCCATAATCTTTAATTTCAAGATGGCCACCATGGTGTTTCCATTTTCCTTGAATCTCATAGTATTTTAGGCAAAATTTCAATTCCAAGTGATACACACTGTTTTATTGGTCTCTGATAACAATGGAATGGTATTAATTAATCAAAGTTACACACAGTTGCAGTTTTAACTTAAAATATTGTGGGCACTTGAAAGGTGGAGGCTCTCGCACAGACGCATAGTACTACAAGCACTGTCCATCGCAGTCACACAGTGATGTGCAGGGCAGATTTGACCTGGAGCATTTACAGTTGCCTTTACAGGCCGACTTACAATGGCAGCTGGTAAGCTCTGAACATGCCTCCTGTATCAGTGGTATTGTGGTCCAAATTGGTGTCCAAGAAGTCCCTGTTTTCATCCAGCCCCAATCAGCTGGTGATGGAAGTTCTGGGTAGGGCACAAGTGCCTGACTCCATACGTGTCCAGCCTGAAAACATGCACGTTTTTGGTGTTGTTCAAAGGCGTCTGCTGTTGGGGGAATGTGATCAATTGTTCTTGCCTTCTTCGTGAACAAGTGTCGGCGCATGCCATTCACTGTCTTTATCTCAGCCAGTGAAGGCATGAAATGGCAACATATCTTTCTATGCTCTGTAGTTCCATAGTAATAGCATCCACAGATGGCCTATAAGCGAGAGCATGAAAGGTCTGCGTGATGCTGGGGTATGCCTCCCAAGCCTTCCAGGCTGTCTTTTTCCCAATTTGGGCAAAAAATGACACTGTGTCGCAGCCAGTGAAGGCATGAAATAATGGCAAAGACTCGGACTTCCTGCAGCCAAGGCCGGTGGCAATTTTATGGATGGCAAGGTAGCGGTAGCTTTTACCAGTGCCAATGGCAATCCAGAGTTCCTCCACACCGTGTGACTGGTAGGTAAAGTAGTGTGCTATTGCCAGACCACAATATCAGAATCTACAGTTCGAATCAATACCCGTTTTCTCCCCTTTTTCACGGCATCCAGGACATGTAAAAGGACTCTTGTATCCGCTTCTTCTTGTGTACATGGGCTCAGGTTCATGATGTCGGCATCTGGTTGCGATGTTAGCACGCTGTCACCAATAGTTGCATAGATCTCCTTTCCTTTCAAACCATCCACCACCATATGCGATAAGAATCTGAACAACTCCTCCTTGTTTTCATCATTCCGCTAGAAAATTTTCCAGTTCCCTGGTATCTTCGTTGCAGGTAGAATGCGATGGCGCGATCCGGACCCCCTCTCTTGACGTGTGGCAGATTTTAGGCTGTCTGGATGATAGGTGTCCCATACAATGTCTACACGGCTGGTGTCTCGCAGTTGACCTTCAAAGTATGGGATGAAAATGTTCTGGCCATATTCATAGAAGTTTTTTTGCTGAGTCCCCTGGCAGAAGGTGGACAACTGCCGCCCCATCAAAGACCTTTGCCTCCACCTGTGGACCCACATGGACAGCAGGGGAAACTTTCTCCAACGATTGTAAGAGGTCCGATTTAGCGCCCTGCCGCATTTTGCCATTGTTGGTGATCGCTGGAGGAAACGCCTGGTTCTCATGGCAGAAGAAATTGTCCAAGTCTCCTTCTCGCCGCTGACTCGCAATGTACAATCGTGAAAACAGATGGCAGTCATTCTTGAGTTCTGCTATCATTCCGTTCACCTTTGATTTACCAACTTGCTTTGGACTATTGAAAAGTGGAAGCTTATTCCGAGAGATTACATCATCGATAGCTTTCTCCTGCTTCTCCAAACGCTCTTCTATGAATGTTTGGTACTGTGTTTTACCAATCTTTTTAACGTGCATGACAGTCTCTCTAATGCTGGATGGCATTACTTCCTTCGATTCAAGTGATAGAAGATCATTGCTGTCATCTTCGAACGGGTTGCCCATCTCCTCAATGGTTGAAACAAGGGAGCGCACATCTTTGGCAAATGCTTGTTGTATACTACCAGTTTGTTCACGGTGTAGGTCCCTTTGCTCCTTCGGCTTCAAGTACAACTCTTCAAACTCTTCGATCATTCGAGCTACCTCAGGGCCCGCTGTCATCCACCTCCTCAGTGCAGCAGGGTTTTCAGTCAGGCCGACCGCTCCACCATCTCCTTTCACGAGTACATTCAATTGCTTGTGAGCCTGATCGAGGCCTATTGATGTGAATTTCCATCCAGTCTTGTTGGCAGTGAATGAGCCCTGGCAGAAGTTCTGGTAGACATGTGGACTAGTTTCTCGGAGCGCCACCATATCTCGCACATGAACAGACAACCATCTGGCATAGTTAGTGTGATCCATGGAAAAAACCAGGATACTAGTTGTGCTGTGGACTCCACATAGAGCTTGAAGTTTGAGCAACAAATGGATCTGACAAACTGGAAGATGGACAGCTGGAAGTCTAAGACAGTAGACCAGTACAAAAACTGTGGATGGCTATCTCTTTGTCCTGAGCACCAGTCGTCAAAGCTTCTTGGTTGATCTGTGACCTCCAGATACGTTCCATATGCTTTCTTCTGCAAAATGTGTAGTGCGGCTGCTGTGACTTGGTGTGCGTGCCTGGCTTTGCACAAGTTGGATGCATGGATTAGAGAATCAGCTGTACCCGCTGTAGTGATGTTAGCCTTGGTTATGGCATTCGTCCATCCACTGCCATCCATGAAATCACCAATTGTCTTGAGGGCAGCCATCTCCGTGTGCAGTGGCCCCAACATCATAACCAATTTGTCTTCACCATAAAGTTCAGGATGACTCCACTGTATCTGCTTGCCAAGTGCATAGAGGGGTTGATCCATCGTGATGACTGGTACTTGCTCTGGATTCAGGAGTTGTGTGGCAGCCTTTCCAACTTTTATGACGTGAGTGATCATGGCAACAGATTTTGATTTTTCTCTAAACATTGGCATCAAGGCTGTGGTCGCCTTCAGCTTTACCATCTGATGTAGGTGGACAGCATGATATGCAGCCCAAGATATGAACTCATCACGATCTGATTTCCCTGAATCATACCATCTTTTCAGTTCCTCCAACCAGTTTGTCTCCAACTTTCTGTCTTGCACCCATGCATCAGACATTGCCTTTACAGGCCCTTGCAGTTTCAGCACGAAGAGGTGTTTTGGAAAGCCATCAGCAGGCAACACACTTGTGTAGGTTGCAGGGAGTGGTTGAATTTGTTTGGGTCCCTCTTTCGATATTATCAATCTTCCACGGTCTTCTCCAGGATCATCCTCTGTTGGGTGCTGGCAGAGCGATATCGCAGTTTCATGGAAGGAATCCTTTGCAGTCACCGAGCTGGGATTGTGGTCGATATTATCTGCTTGTGCTGTCGTGAAAACGCCAGAGCGTAGCTTGGGAGGACAAAACACCATCGGCTTCAAACTGTTGAATAACAGCATTTGCAGCACTCGCTGACAATCCCAGGATGCGGTCGTACGACACACACAGTCCTAGACTATAGAAGCGATCTATGAGCTGCCGACTGCACGTTTCAGAATGTACTTTTAATGCTATGTAGATTGGTACCGGATTTTCTCAGTCTCTGTTGTGGCGAACGGTTTCCCTTTCCTTTGCTGCTGATTTCACACTATTAAATGCAAGCAACTGTGCAATAGTCCTACCTGCTTTTGCAACTGACTCCTCTTTCCCTGTCTGATGCACAATGCTAGGACCTTCTAAAATCATGGTCACCAGAGCTAAGAGAGAACTTGGAATGCTGGCATCTGCGAAAGTCCCATCAAAACAATAATTCCCTTGAAAGATCTGTCCCCTCACTATCTGTGCTGCCCTGGCCAAGTTAATAGCTGCAGCATCGAAGTCACTTTTGCAAGCTCTCTTCAGAGCATCCCCAACATCAGTGTCAAAAGCTAGCATCACATCATTACCCTTTTTACTGGCTGACAGGGATGGACAGTATGACAGTAAGCTGTCTTTCAAACGTGTGGGATTCACATTCACATCCTCTCCAACACCAAGGTCTATCAGTCGGTATTTGTAGATGTTCACTAAATCTGCTAACCTAAAGACATTGGCAAGACCCTGCTCACACTTCCGTGCCTCTTCAATGTAAGACAATAATTCAGCAAAGGCAATGCTACGACACCTTTGATCCTCTTCCCTGTCTGCTTTGTTAGATTGATGACCTAAGAACACTTTAGAGGCACGGTTGTAAAGTGCACTTAGACACCGCCTATGATACCTAGCCTCAATAGCCACCATATCTCCTCCAGCAAGTTTTCTTAGCAAGTGAGTGTCTTTCAACATTACAGCATAGCGTCGGACATTTTCGTCTAAACCAAATGTAGAACCCCTATGGAGTCCAGCATCTCCACCCAGTCCATCACAAAAGAAACAAGTTGGTTCTGATTGCTCACTAATGTGCGACAGATTGATGAGAAGACGTGTTTTCACTGGACTTACCTCCCTGCTGTGCTTCTGATCCATCTAATGTCCGCTTCTTGGCAGAGGCATACCTATCAATTTTGGAGACAGAAAGTTTACTTCTGCAGTACTTATGCCATGATGCAGTGTTCGATATCAATGTCATTTCAATGCCATTGCCGTCATCAATGCGATCGAGGTCGATCTTGAATGGATCGTAGCCCTTTTCCTGTGCTAACTTCAGCTGACCATCCAACACCTTGTAGCTCACATCAGCATCCAAGCGTGTGCCCCTCTTTGGCTGTTGAAGCGATTCTGATGTTGTCTCTTGACAAAGGACACACATAGACTCCAGTCAGTTGATGGGATGTCTGGTGGATCATCATGGCTCCCACTAGGGCGAGGTTGAACCAGGGTGAACTTCTTGGACATTTTCTCAATCTGAAAGAAAGAAATAGGACTTGAAAAAATATATATAATTCATACATAAAATAAAAGTGACATAATGGACATGTATTACACAGATAAAGTATTATTATTATTGATTAGATTGTGATTAGATAAACTAATGTTAAATAATGGCAATCAAACGCTGTGGCAGACATGTCTTACATGGCATACTATAGTATTATGGAATAGTTCCTAATCCTACAATAAAGGAAGACTCCACTTTTCCTTTGTTCGGTTTATTAAACTCAAAAAGGGGTAGGGAATAAACGAACTAACTCAAGATAATCACTATACTAAGAAACGAACTGAACTTTTAACGAAGCCTCTCTGTTCAGCCGGTCGTGGCATGGCACAACCTTCTCCTCCGCAGATCTTCTCCTTCGCTCTTGGCCCACGCAGCTCTCTCAAAGTTCCTTTTATCTAATAAAAGTTCCCTCTTTGCAGAGCCCATTTGTTGCTCAAATCACCTTATTCGGGCATAGAATTCCAAATTCCACACAGGGCCGTTCGGCCCCAAACAGCGAGACCTCTGGGTTCCATCTTTCAAAGTTCCAAGCCCTTTCCTTGACAGTTGCTATCTCAAATGGTAAAAATACCTCTTATCGTTATCCAGGAATGTTCCTCGACTCCAGGTTTACATTTCACAGAGCCTCACAGAAAACCACATTTTAGAAGGCAGGAGAATATAAGAACAATATATCAAAGCCCACTGGGTGGGGAGCCATTTCTTAGACAGCTGTCACAGTTAAAGTGATAGAACACCTTTTTATCTATCCTCACAGGTCACTCTCTTTTCTGACCCCTCCGAACAGAAATGTTCCAAGTTTCATGTACAAGGGGAAAACACATTTTAACCAAGGGGAGAATATAAATAATTATATGCCTCCACAATATTGAAACATTACATTTGGTGCTAGATGTAGTATGGACCTATACAATTGTTTTCCTGAGGGGAGTTCCAGTGTCTTACCCCATGTAACTTTGATTAATTAATACCATTCCATTGTTATCAGAGACCAATAAAACAATGTGTATCACTTGGAATTGAAATTTTGCCTAAAATACTATGAGAGATTCAAGGAAAATGGAAACACCATGGCGGCCATCTTGAAATTAAAGATGATGGATGCCAATCTTTATGCAATTGATCCCATTGGATTCAGAGACCATGAAAACATGGGGTAAGACACTGGAACTGTGGTGTTATCGCTCATAGTATAGAAGTTATTGAGGGAAATGGGTCACAGAGGGCGGTCATGTTGAAATTCAATATGGCGGCCACCAGGGGTTCTGAATTTTTGGGCGCCCCTCAGGAAAACAATTGTATAGGTCCATACTACATCTGTGCCAAATTTGGTGCTTTCCTGAAAAAATGAACGATGCTTCCTCTTAACTGGCTAACTATTCGAATTTTCGTCCAAGCGGAGCTGTAGATAGGCGGATTTGAGATCGAGTTTCGTAAAAGTCTTGCCTCCCATGAGACGAGCATAGAGGTCTTCGATCCTCGGGATTGGATATTTATCCAATGAAGAACACTTGTTCACGGTCATTTTATAATCTCCACATATGCGGATGGACTGGTCCAATTTTATGACCGGTACGATGAGCGCCGCCCATTCAGCATACTGGATTTGCTCGATGATGCCCAGATTTTCAAGATGATCCAGTTCCTTGTCAATCCGCTCCCGCACGGCGAAAGGGACTGGGCGAGCTCTGCAAAATATAGGATTGGCATCCCGGTCAACACTGAGTTTAGCCATATGTCCTTTCAAGGTTCCAAGCTCATCCTTGTAGACATCCGGGTACGTATCCAGCACATTTTTGAGTGTGTATGCTGCGGTAGGAGAAACGTTGGCTGCCCGGAGTTGGTGAATGCTTTTCCACTTCAATTGAATTATGCTCAACCATCTCCTGCCGAGTAAGGAAGGGCCCTTTCCAGGAATGACGATCAGAGGTAGGTGAAACTCACGGTTATCGTAGCCCACCTTGACGCACATGTACCACAGGGAACAATCTTCTCACCTGTATAGGTGGAGAGTCCATAGGTAGTAGGTTTCAGATGGGGTCGGTCAGCATCACTCCACAAGTTTGTGAAAACAGCATGGCCGATGAGCGAGACGGCCGCACCAGTGTCGACCTCCATTTGCAATGGTCGATTGTTCACGACAACAGTGGCAAGAAGAGGGTCCCGCTTATGGTGAGAATCAATATGAAACAGGTCACACGATTCTGAGTTGTCGGAAACAGAGCTCACCTGGTCAAGCTCAGGTTCCTCCGAACCGATAAACTGATGAATCTTCTTGTCAGCAGCTTTCTCTTTTCCCGATTTGCGAGTGATGAAAGCTGGAGCAATATGGCCAGTTTTCGAACAGAAATGGCAGGTCGCATCTTTGAACCGACACGTCTCCGGAGGGTGCTTTCCGTTGCATCGAAAACATTTGTTGTGTGTTTGAGACTGCACTGGCTTCTGATGGGGAGCCTTGTTCCAACGTTTTGGCTGAACATGATCCAACCGATTCACAGCAGCGCTGGTACCAGTCGAGCGAGTGGCACCGATGCTTGTAGCGTTGAGTTCAGCACTTTCCAAGGAAATGGCGGTGTCTCTGGCATTTTGGAACGTCAGTCTTCTCTCAGCAAGCAGGCGTCTACGAGTGCGGTCATCGCGGACATACCAACCACCAGCAAATCAGGGAGCATGTCATCAATCGTGTCCCCAAACTCACACAGATGTGAGTTTTTTGAGGTGTGCAATGAAGTCTGCGATCGACTGACCTTGCTGCTGTCTGCACATGTAAAAATTAAACCATCTCAGGATGACTGAAGGAGATGGATTACAATGTTCCTTCAAAGCGGTCTTGAGCTCTGCATACGTGAGCTCCTGGATTGTCCAAGGCCGAATCAGGTTTTTAACGAGTGTGAACGTCTCACCCCCGCAAACGGACAGGAAGACGGCCTTCATCAGGGCTTCCGTCGCGATGCCGTTCACCTCGAAGTAGAAAGACAACCGCTCGGAATACGTGTCAAAATCTCCCCCATGAGGGTCGAATTCATCGATATGGCCGAAAGAAGTCATGGTCTAGATGTTCATCCTCGTCGCCATGTAAGGTATCTCGACAGACTACGATCGATTGTAGCACACGTTTATTGACTCTCCCGATACAGGCCCGATTCACAGCAGCGCCACATGAGCTGGGCCGTAACTTCCAGAAAAACGGAAATAAACCCACGGTTACGGTGTAGGGATACAACGGTGAATATTTGCAGCTTCATACATGACAGCCAAGTAAATAAAAAAGAAATGAAAGTAATAGAGAAAAAACCTTTGAAAACATTTTGAGCTTTACACAGTTTTTATATATTAGAAAAAAACACCATCAAAATCATGGCTATTTTGAATAGACTGACTTTTATTTCGTAATTGTAATTTGCTCATTAATTTGACAAATCACCTTCTGATGCACGTTAACTTGAATTTCCATCTTTTATACTTCAAATTTTGTTGTGCTGGCATGCACCATGCGGCTTCCTACCTACTCTGATTTAACAACCAGAACTTTCAGTGCAGTGGTCGTTAATTTTGTGAGAGATAAACCACATTGAATATACAGATTTAATTATTTTGCTCGATGCCTGAGTCACGTTTCTGCCCAACCAAAGCATGGTGAGTCAATCGAGAGCAAATTGGTCATTGAACACGTGCTTCAGAATGATAGGATGTCTTGGATGTTGGAGGAGTAAATTAAACTGCAATGAAGAGCCAATTAGGTTCCACCTTATGGTGGTCATAATGAGCCAATTATGCTTCACTTTAAGGCAGTTATGAGCCAAATTGCAAACAAGACAGCTGACATTATTTGACTTTACAGGTTGAAGTGTAAGAAAGACTACGATATGCAGACAGTCACTTTACAAGCCAACAGTTTTTGCTGGTGCGCCTTTCAAGGGAGGGAATGGTCACTGATGTGTCCCTGTCTGTCAATGATAAAAAAATATTACATTCTGAACCAAGATGTTTTAGTTTGATCTCCAATCTATGAATGTAGAATGACTTTTAGCTATCATGTGCGGAGTCCACAGCAAGGTTGAATCCAGAATGTCTTTCAGCATCTTCCACAAGACAGTCTGAATTTGGAGGGCATATATATACACTATACAGTATTAAATTATATGTTTACCCACATCTTCGAACTGCTTGCTACTTTAGATTAAACAAGGAGAAAAGACATAAAAGGTCAGCCCCCGTGGTTTTAGTAATTTTGCTGTATGGAGTTAAAGGCCTCCAGTCGGCCATCTTTGGTCAGATTACAAAACAAAATCTTCTGCATATGTATACTCTCATGTATTCTCTTTATGCCATGTTGAACAAAATCGGTCTATGCATGTCGAGAAATCGTTGGGAGCAGGTTTAAGTAACAAAATGGCCGCCAGTCGGCCATTTTGGATCTGATGTTGAAACAAAACAATGTGCATATGTAAGTCATCATTCGTTATCTGTGTGCCAAGTTTGAACAAGATCGGTAAATGTATTCCCGAGAAATGGTTGAGGATGTATTCAACATCGGGTTTTTTCAACGAGAATGGCCGCCAATCGGCCATCTTTGATCGCATCGCAAAACAAATTGATGTGCACATGTATACCATCATGTATTGTCTTCCTGCCAAGTAGGAACAAAATCTATCCATATATACACAAAGAATTAAGTTAAGCACCCCCCCCGTTTTTTTACAACCTCGCACATTACAAGTTTGTTGTCGTCAAAACAGTGTAATATACCCATGATATTGCTATATTTTCTGGAGAAGTGATATTATGGTCACATAAAAACATAACAATCATGCCGTTTTCAATATTTTATTCTGAATAATTTAAGGTGAAATTTTTTGGGAATTTTAGGCATATTTTCACCTCAATTTAAGTATGGAGCTATAGGTCCATCACGGACAGTGTGGATGACGTTTATGTTTTCTAACGTACAGTCATTGTTCTGAGAAGACCTCTAGCGATCTTTGCGTCAATAACGTGTGTAGGACCCACGTGATCGGATCACTGACTCAGCCCTACGCCTCATAGACCCTGTAAGCCGTCGTATGCGTTGCTGTGGCAGGTTGTTCCATTCCCGATGTAATGCACGTTCCAATTCATCCAGATTGGCTATTGGAGGGACCATCTTCGCAATTTGTCGTCCCAACATGTCCCAAACGTGCTCGAGGGGGTTCAACCTGCCACAGCAACGCATACGACGGCTTACAGGGTCTATGAGACGTAGGGCTGAGTCAGTGATCCGATCACGTGGGTCCTACACACGTTATTGACGCAAAGATCGCTAGAGGTCTTCTCAGAACAATGACTGTACGTTAGAAAACATAAACGTCATCCACACTGTCCGTGATGGACCTATAGCTCCATACTTAAATTGAGGTGAAAATATGCCTAAAATTCCCAAAAAATTTCACCTTAAATTATTCAGAATAAAATATTGAAAACGGCATGATTGTTATGTTTTTATGTGACCATAATATCACTTCTCCAGAAAATATAGCAATATCATGGGTATATTACACTGTTTTGACGACAACAAACTTGTAATGTGCGAGGTTGTAAAAAAACGGGGGGGGTGCTTAACTTAATTCTTTGTGTATATCTCCGAGATATAGTTGCGGATGGACGAGACCCATTCTATAAGCCCCCGTTTTGGACCAAGTCCAACGGGGGCTAATAAATTACTGAACTATGATACTTTTGATGGATTATCAATTTTATTGTGTGCTCAGGGTTTGCAACCACACTTAAGTCAAAGTTAGATGACCTTTGGGACCACACCCCAAAGAGATAATCACACCTCAAGTTACCAGAGCCGGTTGTGGGCAGGATTCCAAGCTCTTGGAGTAAAATGGCCATTTAACCAAATGCTATGGATACAAGATTCATGCCACAATGTTGTTGTGGTGGTGATGGTTCATGTGAAGCCTGTGCTGCTTGGCCGCATCATTTTACTGGGGGCACAGCTTTGCCGCTGATGCAATACCCCCATTACTATTCAGCTGGTACTCATTTTGCCAACCTAGGAGGAATGACAGGCTGTCAACCCACCTAGTGTTTATTCATCGGCACGACAGGGACTCAAGCTCAACCGAGAGATCAGCCCGAGATCTCAAGCCAACCACCTTAACTGGTCAAGTTAGCAGTGCATTGAGCAGTAGATGCAGTTTTAACAAATTTAAAATCAAACAATTGTGAAGAAGATGACAAAGTAGTAGCAGAAATAGCTGTTATAAGTTCTGTGTAGTGCAGTGGTGCTAAGAAATGGTACTTTGTTTAGTGTCTCCTTGTGAGAGAACGAATGAGAGGCAGACATTGAGGCAGAGAGACTGAGAAAGAAAGAAGTGGGTGGGATAGAGAGAAAATGAGTAAATAAATATTAATTTCATTTGTTCTTCTTTTTCCACCTGTGCAAACAACTTACACATTCTCTTCAATTTCATTCTTCCCTCCAGGTCTTCAAGACAGCTGTTCAACACAATTTCAGGTCATGCACCCATTGCACCCCCATCCAAACCCATGATACATATTCTACCCCTGTTAATGTCCCCCTCCCGACCTCCAGCCACAATCACACCTCCTTCCAAATTTCCAATTTTTGTTTCCTGAGAGTTTCATTCTGTATCCATCTTGTCCACCCCATGCATCCCCTCCTACCCCTCATTCCTCCCCACACCAATTATTTGTCCAAGTCTCCCCATATTTTTTCCTTCAATCCTGCAGTTAGTGTTTCCCCTCTCTCTCTGCTTAATTTTTATCGTTCTGTTGCGTTCTGATCTGTTCAGTGTTCTCACTCTTCCATGAGCCTTGCTCTTGTATACAAAAAAGAAGAAAAACAAGAGGGAGAGAGAGAGAGACCAAGTTAACTCGTACCTCCTTGACCTCCAATTGTAAATCGACTCCATTAAGTTGATTTATTTTATTTAGGGAAATCTGCATATGACGTATTAAAAGGGCTGAGAGCAATATGTGATTAAGAAAATTAATTTGAGCTAATGAAAGAAAATAGAGGCAGGGGTTAGAGAAGAAATTAGTGGGCAGTTTAGAGGAAACTTTGATTAAGCTCTGGGAATAGAAATGTAAAGGGAAGCAGTGGAGATGGAGAAAGAACTACAAATCCAGGTCATTTGTATGCACACACAGTATGTAGATTGTCTTTCTGTTCTTGTCTGGCCATGTAGTTTCTTCCATGGGTGCGATGTAAAATTCTAGTCTCTTGATACGCTTTGAAAGCATTCGCCCACTTATTGGCAATAATATTATTTCCAAATGTAAAAATAATAAATCAAGAGCCAACATTCCTGAATCACATAGCAATTGTTAAAATCTCAACTAGTTGTCCATAGCAGATGACCTTATGTTGACGACCTTCATCCAAAGCTTGTTTGGAAAATTCACCAAGCTATTCCAGGCAACAGGATCAAGGTCTAAATGGTTCCAGGCACTCAATCACTTTAGCCAGTTGTGAACCTCAGAGCAACTGAAATGACGTCTTCTATAAGCAGAATGATAAATCAACAGAGGCAATGCGGGGCAGACTCGCTGTCAGCTATACCACCGTGCAGGATTTGGAAGGCAAACAATGTTAGAAAGATGCCAACCTGCGAGGCAAGAATGGTTTGATTGACTGCCAGACTGGTTACTTCTCCTTCATTCCTTTTGAATAGTTTCTTCTGGAAAAATAAATAAGCCTGGTGTTGGCTTAGCGGTTAAGGTGCCGGTTTGGGATCCTAGGATCCCGGGTTCGAATCCTGGTCGATCGCTGAATTAACACCAGGGTGGTTGACTCAGCCTGTCATGCCTTCCAAGGTCGGCAAATTGAGTACCAGTTAACTGGTAATTCCCTGTGTGTCGCAAGAGGTGACTAACAGGGTTGGTGGCAGAAAGGGCATTCGGCCATAAAACATTGCTTCAAAAAGGGGACCATGGTGCCCGAAAAATGCCAACCCCTGCTATATGGGGAAAAATTGCCTCTAAAGGTGGTTCTTCTGGAAAAATAAAGTGGAGACATCCGTGGAGATTGCTCGCCTTTCTTCTAGCATTGTACTCCCAAAGCCACACATGCTCTCGTCCAGTCTCCCTGCTTGGTTTCTCTTTGCCAGCTCAAATAAAATGTGAAGTTGTCATTGATAATGTGTGCTATAGTCTGCCGTTGTAATTGTGGCTTCGAGAAAATAACCTGCCATTCTTAAGGAAGCTCACAGATATCAGCTGTCACTACAGGCATGGTTTCCCCAAGGAGAAAAGTATAACCCCGAACGGCCACTGATGCATCACATAAAGATATTCTGCCCAAGCTCAGAGCGTCTGAGATATGTCAACTCTATTGACCATCAGGTGGGAGTTAGGAAACCATCTTCATTGTTTGTAAAGTAATTATTCACAGAGATTAGGGGCTTGTGATGATGTGCTTAGATAATAGATATTCCCAAATCTTTTGTGAGTTAGGACTTATGGATCACTGGCTTGAAGATCCATCATCCATGTCCTCATTGAACATACAGCTGGCTTGTACTGACTGCACTTTTATCATTGAGTCACAAAAGCTGCTTTTGTGACTTACATTTTACTGGTTAAAAATCCCCAATGGTTTCCATGATGTGAGAGTGTTTGGCATTCAAGGAATGCTGCTTCATTCTATGCCATAACAGGAGGAAAAGGTGGGCAACTACTACCTCATATTTACATCATATATTTCATGGAACATTTATTATACCATGTGAAGCAGGATTTACCACTGTATGCAATCACATTATGTTATGTCATGTATTTTTATGGTCACCAGACTGACACAGATGCCTGGTTTGAATTCGGCGAGTCGAACTGAATGACCACAACAGTCACCTGAATCAGAGACTTCCTGCCAGATCCCACACCGATTGATGTCCTTGAGCCAAGCGAGTGCCATGCCGGTGGCAATCACATGGCAGATCTTAAGCTTTGGCTGAACAACCAAGCCACGGGATGCCAGCTATCTTGTGGTACAAGACCGTGACCAATTTCGACTCCAATCCAATTGTCTGGTGACCATAACAATTTCTATCTCCAATTTCTACTCCAATCATACAAAAGGATCCAGATAAAGTGACTGGTCCAAATCCAGTTTGTCTACCACCAGAGCTGAGAAAATAGAACTTGAAAAACATGAAGCAACCCTCAAAGGGAAACTAGCCTTCACCAAAGAAGAGGCTAGGAGACTGACTTGAGAGAAGCTGGAACAGAAAAACCAGCTGAAGTTAAAGACAGAATTCACAGAAAATCGAGCCAAACTGGAGGTGGTCACCAAAGTTGAGATAGAAGAACCAAAGATAAGAGAACATGAGCAAGAAATAGACTGGGTCTCTCTCGAGAACAGAGGATATGAAGCGATTTATCAATGCACAGCGGATCATCTGCGTTCCTCAAATTGATTGACCACTCAACACATCCAGTGAAGGTACAAGGTCAACAAATCTCATTCCTTCTATCACTCTTCCACAACCCCACACCAAACAGAATATGACCTCCTCAGCCAAGTCTCAGCCTCCCCATTTGCCAGAACCCAGCTAGCCCTACTACCATGACAAGTACATCAAGATATTGACATGACAATGTCTGCCCTTACAATAACTTGGGATATCCAGAGGTGATCCAATAATGTTCCTCCCCTGGCAACGAAACTTCAAATTCATGTTACTTCGAGTAAGCTGGCATCCCAACACACAATAAACTGACGTTCTTGTCTCAGTACACCAGGACTGAACTCAAGGTCCTGGTTGAAAGATTTCGGCTGTGGTATGTAAAAGACATCAAGGCCGCTTACCAATGAGCCTAGAAACCCGAGGAAAGATTTGGCAATGCAGCGGTGATCACAGCTGTCACCATAAAGAAGCTAACATTGTTCCTTAGATTCAGGGCAGATGACTGTCAGAAACTCCATGATCTTGCAGTTATGTGTGGCGATTCGGAGGCACACATAGGCGAACTAATGCACCTCAACACATTCAACGCTTCCCATGATCTGAATTATATACCGGAGTGGAGAAGCTGCCAGACTTCTTATTGAACGAGTAGAGGAAGGTAGTACCATCCTATAAGAACAGTCACCAAACCTTTACACCGTTTAGCTATTTTACTGAGTTTTTAAAGGACGTTGCCAACAGCCAGAATGACACAGATGTCCCCAAGCTCAATGACTCTGCCCATACACTAGACAAGACCAGGCCAAGTCACCAGCCTGGAACGACTGTCCATGTCAATGCTACCAGAGCATGGAACACACCAATGCCACAGACACCCCGGTCTGAAATTAAAAAGTGCATTTATTATCAAACCAGGCCACGATCTACTAGCCTGCAAAACTTTCACCAAAAGACCAATAAGGCCGACAACAGATTTATGAAGAAAAAAGGTCTTTGCTTTAAGTTTAAGTGCACCCACAGACATATCGCTCGACAGTGTGACACACAGGTTGAGTGCACAATCGGCAAAAGCACCAAACATGCACGCCACACCTTGTGAATCGACCAAACAACATGACTAGACCGTGAAGAAAAAACAAGAAGAGGTAACTGAAGCTGCCCTTGTGAATTGCACAAAACTCACCAAGTGCCTGTCTGGATGTTCCTGCGGTAAATTAGTTTGAACAAAAGTCCACAGACAAGACAAACCTACAGACTTCATACACACATACACTGTGCTAGACAACTAGTCTAATGCATGTATGGGAGACATAACACTCTTTGACACATTGAAGATCCAGTGCCCCAAGTTGAACTACGAACAATAGTAAAGTTGCAGTGGAAGAAGAAAAATGAGAAAGGGTGGATGATGTTTCGGCCAAGTTGCAGTGTGGTAGTCAACTCAATCTGGTCTGAGTCCAGGTCCAGCAGTCCGGAGATGAGTACTTGGCATTCCGAGTCCAAGTCCGAGTCCTGTTAGATTTTTTACATTTTTTAGTTATTTTTCTGTCGAAGAAACCGATTCTGACCATATTTAAAAGCCTCGTTGGCTTATTTATATGTATATTTATATGTATATATGTATATATATATATATATATATATATATATATATATATATATATATATATATATATATATATATATATATATATATATATATATATATATATATATATTGTTATGGCCTGAAGCACACCAAGCCAAGCCTTCAATCACAGTCATTATTTATGGATTATCACACAAAAATCTCTTCCCTCACATAAACCCAAGAAGGGAGAAAAGAGGGAAAAACCCAAATAGGCCGGTCCGAGAGTAGGCCGGTCCGAGAGTAGGCCGGTCCAAGAGTAGGCCGGTCCAAGAGTAGGCCGGTCCGAGAGTAGGCCGGTCCGAGAGTAGGCCGGTCCGAGAGTAGGCCGGTCCGAGAGTAGGCCGGTCCAATGGTAGGCCCCAAGGCAGGCCCAGTAGTAGGCCCCATAGCAGGCCCAACAGTAGGCCCCAGGGCAGGCCCAGTAGTAGGCCACAAGGCAGGCCCAACAGTAGGTCCAGTGGTATGCCCCAGTGCAGGCCCAACACGAGAGAGTAGGAGTAGGCAAGTCCGCGAGTAGGCCCCAATGCAGGCCCAACAGTAGTTGGCAGCAAGAGTTCGATAAACGTCGCCCTTCAGGTAGAGAGATTGCAGCTGGACACTCCACAACCCCCGAAAAAGCACTCTGCCACAAGCCCTCTTCCAAAATGGCCACTCACTCCTCTGAATTCACCTTCCTGGCCACTCCCCTGCCCCACAGCCAATCATAGGCTTTATCCACATGGACCAAACCACTTGGTCTAACTCACAGGGGGGTGTGGGGGAAGGAAGAAGAAAAAGGTCACAAACCGTAACCATATATATATATATATATATATATATATATATATATATATATATATATATATATATATATATATTGTCATCCCTCGCTATATCGCGCTTCACTTTTCGCGGCTTCGGTACATCGCGGGTTTTTCTCGCTAGTATATGTAAAATTATATATCGGATTTTTCATTATATCGCGGGATTCTGCGGCCTATAGGTATTTTTATTTTTTTAGATTTTAATTATTTTTGCGGTAAAATACGCATTTTCTAGCGCACTTTATACTTTATACGCGAAACACCCTGCAGCACCTGGGCGAGGCTATGGACTCGGACGAAAACTTCTCGCTGAAGGCGTACTGGCGTGAGTACACCATTGCAACGTGTCTGCAAAATATTCAGATGGCCATAAAGGAGATGAAGACAGAAACTTTGAATGCCTGCTGGAAAAAATTGTGGCCAGAAGTAGTCCACGATTACGTGTACAAGGGTTTCTCTCCTGACGAAGTCCACCACTCTGCAGTAGATAAGGCAGTGAAGCTGGCAAAATTACTAGGAGGAGATGGCTTCAACGATATGACTCCCGATGATGTTGAGGAGCTGCTCGAGACCCACTCAGATCCGTTAACGGACGAAGACCTGGCGGAGATGACGAAGTCAGCAAGTGAGGAAGAAGAAGAGGAAGAAGAGGGTCCAGGGGATGAAGAAGAAGAAGGCCTATCACTGGAACGCCTCGCAACCCTAGTGAGAATGGCAAAATAACTTAAGGAAAGGGCTGAAGAATGGGACCCCCAGATGATTCGTTCGTTGAAGTTCAGAAATGTAATCGGCGGAGGCATTGAAGTCTATAAAATCCTCGCCCAGAAGAAAAGGCAGCGCCAGCAACTGCCCATCACTATGTTCCTCACCCGAAAAAAGAAAGAAGACACGCCTACGTCTTCAGCACGAAAAGAAGTTCCGGACGACGACGAAGATACTGCACCACCTGACGAGGCGCCTGCTGAAGTGGCGCCTTCAGAAGAGCTGTAATGCTCTTCTTTGCTGTGCAGTACAGTAAAAACTATTATTGATATACTTACCCAGTATCTATTACAGTATTTTCAAATATACTGTACAGCTATATATACACGTACAAATATTTTTCTAATACGTAAGGATGGGTCTCAAAAGTGTGTTTAAGAGTGTAGAAAGGGTTTATAAGAGCGTGGGAAAGGTTTATAAGAGTATGGGGAGGGTTTTTAAAGGCTTAAAATATATAAAAATAATAAAATTAATATATGGTTTCTACTTCGCGGATTTTCACCTATCACGGGGGGTTCTGGAACGTAACCCCCGTGATAAACGAGGGATGACTATATATATATATATATATATATATATATATATATATATATATATATATATATATATATATATATATATATATATATATATATATATATATATATATATATATATATATATATATATCTGTGCAGCGTCTGTCCTGTCCTGTGTTGTCACTGAACTACTTTCTCAAACTTTTGTGAAATCGTACCAAACTTCTGGAATGCACATATCTCTCCCGTCGGTATGTCCTAAGGGGATTCTTTTTGAAAACATTTCCAATTTTTTTTTTTTGGGGAATTTTTTTTTTTCAACTTCAATTGTTTATAAAATGTGATATCACGTATATTACAAAGAAATTTGTGCAAAATAATTGTTTGAATTATGATTGGTTTAAACCATGACAAAACGGCAACTCGGGTACAGTCATTTATCTATATATCTACACATCTGGGCAGTGTCTGTGTTGTCACTTAACGACTCCCTCAAACTTTTGTTTCCGTGGTTGTGAAGTGTTTTTAATAACGTGGTGGTGAGATATTTTGAATTATGTGGTGGTGAGGTGTTTTTAAATGACGTGGTGGTGAGGTGTTTTTAAATCACATGGTGGTGAGGTGTTTTTAAATCACATGGCGGTGAGGTGTTTTTAAATCACATGGTGGTGAGGTGTTTTTAAATCACATGGTGGTGAGGTGTTTTGAATTAATTGGTGGCGAGGTGTTTTGAATTATGTGGTGGTGAGATGTTTTTAATTATGTGGTGGTGAGGTGTTTAGAATTAGTTGGTGATGAGGTGTTTTGAATTATGTGGTGGTGAGGTGTTTTAAATGACGTGGTGGTGAGATGTTTTTAATTTCGTGGCTGTGAGGTGTTTTTATTACGTGTTTTATGGCTGTGAGGTGTTTTTATTACGTGTTTTATGACTGTGAAGTGTTTTTACTTTCGTGGTGGTGAGGTGTTTTTATTACTTGTTTTATGGCTGTGAGGTGTTTTTATTACATGTTTTAAGGCTGTGAGGTGTTTTTAATTTTGTGGTGGTGGTGTTTTTATTACATGTTTTATGGCTGTGAGGTGTTTTTATTATGCGTTTTATGGCTGTGAGGTGTTTTTATTATGCGTTTTATGGCTGTGAGGTGTTTTTATTATGTGTTTTATGGCTGTGAGGTGTCTTTCATTTCGTGGTGGTGAGGTGTTTTTATTACGTGTTTTATGGCTGTGAGGTGTTTTTATTACGTGTTTGATGGCTGTGAGGTGTTTTCAATTTCGTGGTGGTGAGGTATTTTTATTACGTGTTTTATGGCTGTGAGGTGTTTTAAATTACTTGGTGGTGAGGTGTTTTGATTTACTTGGTGGTGAGGTATTTTGAATTACGTGGTGGTGAGGTGTTTTGAATTACTTGGTGGTGAGGTGTTTTGAATTACGTGGTGGTGAGGTGTAATCGTCCCAAACTTCCAGTCTGCACCTACCCCTCCCCTATGTATGTGCAGAGGGGTTCTTTCTTGAAAAAAAAACATTCAATCTAAATCTTCAACCTAAATTGCCTCTAAAAATGTAATATCACAAACACAACAAATACATTTGTGCAAAGTAATTGTTTGTATTATGATTGGTGAAAATCATGACAACACAGCAACTCAGGTACAGTCATTAGCCTCAGTTAAAATAAGCCCGTTCCTCAGTATCGACGCTTGGTGAGGCGAGCGCAACGAGCCGAGCCAAGCTAGTATATATATATATATATATATATATATATATATATATATATATACATATATATATATATATATATATATATATATATATATATTGTTACGGATCTCTACGTCGGCCTTCTTCCCCTTAAGAAGGGGGGATTAGTCCCCTTGTTTGTGACTGACCGACGTGAGTCCTGACGCTGCACAGCTCCCTCCGGAGAGGCAGGGGCGCAACCCCGTTCGCGACCGCAGACAGATGTTAATTGCCGAGTGGTTTAGCAACCGCGACACTAACTATTAACAAGAACTAGACCCGATTCCTATTCGTTGGCCAAATCGTGCCACAGGTGTCCAATGGGGAAATCACTAAAGCGACCGGACGAGCATGAAGAAGGAGAACAAAGGTAGGAAATACAAATATAATTTATTACTAATATGTACACAATCAAAGAAACCAAGGAGAAGGAAGGATAATAAAATAAAGACAGAAGGATGGAAGAACCAGAGGACACAGTGCAGTTATTAACTTACCTAAACAGTCTTACTTAACCCCAGGACAAGACAAAAGACAGACTATGGTCAGACTCACACGAATGGATGGATGAGGCCAGGCACGGATGACTGGAAGGGGAGGAAGGTTCGGCTGGACATGGGAGGACGGCCGGGCCGGGAGTGAGCAGCCGCCGCCCTTCCTCAATTGTGTTCTCCCGGCGGCGTCGCTTCGCAAAAGCTCAAAGCTGCCGTGGTCACCACTGCGGTTGTCTCAAAGCTTCGATGGTCCCCAAAGCTGCGATGGTTTCAGAGCTGTGGTGGTTTAAAGCTCATGGGTGCTTCTATCTCCCTCCTCAACTCGGCTCAGTTGGGGTGCGTCGCGTGCTCTCCAAGGACTCATCTCTCGTGGGGGCGTCCCGCCGCGGGTTATATTGGCTACACCCTCGAACCTTCGCGAACCTCCCCGATCGTTCCCTCTCCGCCCTCTCAAGCCAAACCCCTCATCCTTGCTTGGTTGATCGGGGCTGGCTCACTCCTCCCATCTATGATGAGGTGCGGAGACACACCTTTCTTCTCCGAGCTGACCGCGTGCTCAATGGAGGCAATTGCAGTTGGCAATTGAGGCTTCGCACTAGACAGGGGATTCTACCTTATTTCAATTTGATGCAATGCGGTGTCAACTAGTGGGAACAGAGCCTTCAACTACATAGAATAAGGAGATAACTATTTAAGAGGGTATATGATTGGCTACGTGTATGTATATGGAGTAACTAGGAGGATGACCTATTACCTTTACACATGACACTTACAACAATACAAAAAAACACAGGATTCTCAAATCCGCAACAATATATATACATATACATACATACACTGCATATTACACACTGTATATTAGGGTGTGTCAAAAGGCATGAAGTTGTCACACACATTACCTCGCAAAGCAATTTTGATCCACTTAATGAGAAAACCTGGCAGTATAAAAATCAGTTCAATATATCAATGTTTAGGGACCGCGTGACCGGAAGCTCCTCATGACTAACGACACTGCTGAAAGAGGAGTAGCCCTCATCCACGAGTTCACGGCAAAGGGGCATACCAAACAGGAGGATCAGCTCCAATACATGATACAGGTGGCAGAGGATCATCGGCGAGCGTACCTGAAGACAGCAAACAAGAAGGACCTTCTTCACTGAAAAATGCAAAAATTCAATACATCCTTGATTGAATTTTTGTCACCTTATGCACTCCATTTCAATGTTTGATATACAGATTATGTGTATTAGCGAAATGTATTTTTATCTTACTATAATTCACCAAATGTCCATCCATCGGTCTGTCCGTCCGTCTGTCCATCCATCCGTTCAAAGGTACTGCTAAAACGGCTGAACCGATCGCAACGATATTTTGGGTGGGTAATCCTGGGATCTCCTGGAGTAAAATAGGCTATATTGTGTTTCCAATTTCAGCTTTGGCCTCCAGCATTTCCAGGTTTAGACTCCTGCATAACGTTATTTTCCCGGGTGCCGCACAAACGGCTCCACCGATCGCTGCACTGATCGGCTGCACCGATCGGACTCGGTGACCTCGGACAAAGACCTTTTATAAGGACATGTGTTGAATCCCTGCTTGAGAGAATGCCAACCCCCTCCCTGCCATCACGGTCATCTCTCCAACTCACAATCCCACGAGATATGCGGAAAGGACGACCCAAAACCAATTATCTTCCTTTTGATTCTTATATAAACATCATTAAAAGTAAATAATGACCTCGGCCAAAGTTCAAACGATGTGGGTTTAATCTCTACATGAGAGAATTCCATATAGCTATTTGGGCGGAGTATAAGCCAACAGATCGCTGTCTCCATCGATCTTGCTGAGGCTGTAACACCTATCGGCTCAAAATCCTTTTAACTGTTGACTTGGTAGTTTTTACAATGAAGGAAACATTAACAATGTTGTTAAAAGTTTATTTTGTGATTAATTTGTGATTGGAGATATGTTGTTTGGAATGAAAAAAGAGATATCGAGTTCAAGTGAATGACGACATGCCGTGATGGTTTCTACTTTATGAACGTGAACTTCGCGGATTGCCACATGCAGATTCGCCACGGACCCACGATCGATGTTTCGATACGTGAACATACCCGTTTGTTTGAGAACGGGTACGTTTTTCATGGAAGTCCTTCACGAACCTGCTGTCCATGTCTGATGTGCGACTGAAGGTGCTACAGGAATGTGAATTTATTGGTTTCAGGCTTTAGCATTCACCGTATCTGCATTGCCTGTTTGCTTCTGGCCTCCCACCCGTGCATAGCAAGGTTATCTCACTTGTAAATATAAAACACGAATTATGTCTTCATATGCTGTAATGTTTTCAATATTAAGAGTGTTAAACCAGACATAGTTTTCATCGAGTTACTTCCCCTGAAAATACAAGTAATCAGTATGGGGAAACCAATCCCAGAATATATGTAGTATGTAGTGTACAAACGTTGTAGTGGATGCGCGATCCCTAAATAAACGGCTACTCAAATTAAAATTTGTCTGTGGTGTTTTCTCCTTCAGTGGCTTAATTGAGAAAGTGAGCGAAATAAATGGACCACCTTCAGGTTTTTTCCCTTATGTAGTGACACACCCTTATATGTATATATATATTGTCACGTTCCCGGGGTGAACACCCCTGTGGATGGATAGCCGATTGAGCTTAAACTCCAAGGCGTTCTGTCAATAATGGCGAACATTATTTTTACGTGCTTTGAACGGGAAGCAAAGGGTTGCGAAGCTCTTACATTCACGGACTCCACCGAACGTCTTCGACCCTGCGATATTCAATTCAACCGACATGGAATTATAATGCAAAAATACAGGCTTTATTGAATGAAATACCGGTAACAAAAGAATGCATGGTAAAACTAATATCCTAAATGGAGTGCCCCACAAAGACTCGGATACAACACAAGAAGATGATTAAAAAACAAAAGTTAAAAAAAATGTAGTATACTCAGTAGGGTGGCCCTTAAATGGGGTGAAATTTTTTAAATGTTAATTTGAATGGTCTCATGGCCTGAATGTGATCCATGTGGGATACAAACACTGCAGTCAAAATTTCATAGACGTCTGTTTATATTTAGAGCTAGTCCGGGCCCCTTCAGGAATCAAGATTTTATATATTATAGAGAGCACACAACAAAATATACGACTGTACAAATACACTTCTTAAAGATCTTTTCATTTCTCATTCTATTTAACATTCCTGATGTTATTTTATTTCCTCATGTTATATTAGTTTCTAGTCAAGGAAGGTTCTCACCAACATAAGTCATATCATTGCTGCCTGATTTTAGCCAATGTTGCTTTCCGACAGTTGGGATAAGTATGGCGGTGTTCAGACATGACCTGAAGTAAGAATTGGAGTTGCTCCTCATCCTTGGTAAGGAGCCGGTTGTAACTTTTCATGAGGGCCACACCTTGTTCAGCGTGGTCATTTACGACCTTCAACTCCCTGATCTGTTCCACAGCAGCTCTGTAGCCTTCATGGTCACCCCATGTGCTTGGATCCACAGTTTAAAAGTCTGACGAGATTTTCAACTTTTCGAAGAATGTTTTTGTGTGTGGTGACACAAATTCTTCAATTCCCTTCTCGCTTAAGGCTTTCATGTCAGGCCGTGGCATCTTTAATGGTTCTTCATCTAATTGATGCTCGCCTTTCAGTGCTTCCACCATCAGTTGTTTCGTAGCGATAGGCACTTGTTTGTCGAAGAAGGCCAACCCCACCTGCTCTTCTGACAAGTACCACAGATGATTCCTCAACTTCTCACTGGTGGCTGTTGAGATTGCACGACTTGCAGTCTTGTAAGAGATCAAGGTCTTTATCAGCAGCAGATCATTCATTGGAGCTTCAGCTGCACTTGGAGCTTTCATCCAGGCTTGCAAATACACTTCAGAAACAAACAGACAAATTTCTCGTATGCCAAATCCTCTCTCGTGCCGTCAGCTTGAACTGTTGGTGGAAAAGCCAGATTTTGAGCCTGCAGATGGCCTTCGACATCCATCTTGCATGGTGAATCGCACCAGGAGCACGGAAATGAATGCCACGAGCAGGAACTCCTCCAAGAAACAAAATGGCCAGTTCCAGAAGTTCTTTATAATCCCCGTGGGTGATTGAGGTCAAGCTGCTTCTTTGCAAAATCGATAACTTTATCAGTCACAGGGAGAATGCGGTCTTTGACAGATTCATCAGAGAGACCAGAGATGAATGCAGTCTGGTCAATCGAGTCCCACTTTGATTGGAATCTCTTAAACAGAAGGACTTCTTGTCCAGAGGTGCTCCCCATGACTGCTTTAAATGCTGGGGCAAGTAGCAGCTCCATAATATGGTGACGACATGCAAAGTACAGCAAGTCACGGCCAATTTTTTTTCCAACAGAACACATGCCCCATTTCTGTGTCCTGTGTCCGTAGCAGTTGTGTCAAAGCACAGAGCTACCACCTGATCGGTGACACCACACTCTTGCAGTGCTTTGAAAACAGCACCTGCTTGGGCCTCACCAGTTCCTGATAGTATCTTAGGGACAAACGGTTTTACTTATTTCTGTGATACACACTGTATTATCTGTGATATGTGTTTTTAGTGTTATGTGACCTCAATCACATGGCCTATAGGGGGGAATGTTCAAGGGTGCTGGAGTACCTCTAAATATTTATGAATTTAGCTGACATTTGGCCTGGTTTGTTATTAGGGCAAATGGACCAGTTGTCGAGGGTGAGAGATTAACATTGCAAACTTCCAAATATAAGGGCCACCCTAATACTCAGCTTCGAGCGGCTCTTGAACCCCACCAGGAACTGATACAGCCTTCGCATCCTTGCTCGGGAAAACACGCATTGGCGTGCAGTTAGTGCACGGGAAAACAGGACTTAGCATGCCGTTTGTTTACTCCAGCCACGCTTGTCCTTGTCGGCCGCTTCACACAGCACCCAGACGATGCACAGCCAGCACCGACGAGCCAAGGAAAGGACAATGTGGTCGCTCCAACCGATGAAAGCCAGTGACCACGAAGACAAAATGCGCAAAGGACTTCTGCGACTCATTGCGACTGACACAATCTGTCAATTTCCCAACCCGGATCTCAGTCAATGGAGTATCTTTTTTTCTAGACTTGGTTATGACAAACTTCCCTGCAAATGTCTGCTGCTCTTTTTCTGCTCCAATCGGTTCTTCTGATCATGTGCTTGTTAAAGTGGACATCTCTCTGGCCATTCTCAGAGAGCCTCCTCAGTGCCGACGAGTCTGGCATTTCACTCAGGCTGACTGGCACGGTCTGCAAGCAGCCATCAATCATCTGGACTGGTCTCCCATCTCTACTGCCTCTGACATCAATTCTTCCTGGGAATTCTTCAAAAGCAAACTGCTCTCTCTCATGCACAGATTTATCCCATCTCGTCTTCAGTTGTCATACCCTTCCTCTCATCCAGGGTACACTGAATCTTGTTGTTGAGGCAGTTGCCCTGAAACAACTTGCCTTTGCCTCTTGGAAGGCAAATCCAACTGAAGGCAATCTCAGTTCCTTCCACCAAGCTCAGAACAAGTGTGTGTCTACCCTCAGGAGTGCCAGGAAGCATTATCTCTCCACACTCAAGAATGAACTCTCAAACCTGTCTCCTTCCTCCAAATCCTGGTGGCGTCTGGTCAAATCCGTCTCTGGTGTTTGTTCCCCCTCCATCCCCTCCCTTACCTCAAATGGCTACACAGTTGACACCGCACGTGACAAAGCCGAATGCCTCAACTTTGTGTTTGCCTCAAAATATTGTGTCCTAAACCCATCTCTCTCTGTTCCCACCTTACCCAGTCGAACCCAACTGCTCCTGGACTCTGTGTCCTTCTCTCCTGACAAGGTGGATAATTTTTTGTCAAACCTCGACACTGATTCTGCAACTAGACCAGACGGCATCAGCCCACGGGTCCTAAAATCCTGCTCTGTCGCTCTATCTCACCCTCTCTCTGTTCTTTTCACCCTCTCTTTTGCTCAAGGTAATCTGCCAGCATCTTGGAAATCAGCAAACATTACCGCTTTACACAAAAAAATGTGCAAAAACAGATCCTTGCAACTACTGACCAATCAATTGCCTCTTGCAATTGCCTCTAAATCTTGTGTCCCAAACCCATCCCTCTCTGTACCCACCATACCCAGTCGTACCCTGCTGCTCCTGGACTCCGTGTCCTTTCCTCCTGACAAGGTGGAAAAGTTTCTGTCAACCCGCGACTCTGATTCTGCAACTGGACCCGACGGCATCAGCCCACGGGTCCTAAAATCCTGCTCTGCTGCTCTATCTCACCCTCTCTCTGTTCTCTTCACCCTCTCTTTTGCTCAAGGTCAACTGCCATCTGCTTGGAAATCAGCCAACATCACCGCTTTGCACAAAAAAGGTGCAAAAACAGATCCTAGCAACTACAGACCAATCAGCCTTCTCCCAATTATCAGCAAAGTCATGGAATCCATCATTGCTTCGGATATGAAATCTTTCCTCTTCTCCAATGGCTTGATCTCTGATCATCAATTTGGTTTCAGACCAGGTCACTCTACTCTGGACATGCTGCTTCTGCTGTCTCAACAATGGATGGAGGTCCTCAATGCCAAACAGGAAATTAGAGCTGTCTCCCTCGACATATCACGTGCCTTCGACACGGTCTGGCACCCCGCTCTGCTCACCAAACTCTCCTCCTTTGGTATCCATGGAAATCTCCACGCATGGCTGGCGGACTTCCTCTCTAGTCGTCGTCAACGTGTGGCCCTGAATGGGTTTCTCTCATCTCCTCTTCCTGTTCAGGCTGGAGTTCCCCAAGGCAGTGTTCTGGGCCCCGTGCTTTTTCTGGTCTTCATCAATGATCTCTCTGACTCTCTCGAAAATCCTCTCTATCTCTTTGCTGATGACTCCACTCTCTGCCGCTCCATTCCTCTTCCCTCAGATCGGCAGTCTGCTGCCTCCTCACTCTCTGAAGACCTGGACAAAATCACAGACTGGTCAAACAAGTGGAACATGTCTTTCAATCCTGACAAATCTCACACTCTTACTATGTCTCTCCGAAAAGATCGACTGGACAACCCTCCCATCTACTTTCTCAACAATCCTCTCCAAGAAGTTCTGTCGCTCAAGATTTTGGGTCTCACTATCTGCCATGATCTTTCTTGGGAAAAACACATTTCCAAGCTGGCCTCCAAAGCCAGTCGCCGACTGGGCATCCTCCGTCGTGCGAAGTCCTTCCTCGGCACACCTGAGCTCCTCACCACATACAAGGCTTTCATCCGCAGCTCAATGGAATACTCTTCTCCCCTATGGGCCGGTGCTCCTGCCTCACACCTAGCTCGGCTTCACGCTGTTGAAACCAAAGCTTTCAGAATTATTGGAATCTCCCGCGATGAAGCTATCTCTGAGGGCCTTTCACTCACTCACCGCAGGCAGGTAGGTGGTCTTTCTGTCTTCTACCGACTCCTCTCCGGCCTTGCACCCCCAGCTCTCTCTGTGCTCTGTCCCCCAAATATTCCTACAGGTCGCACAAGATCTGCCAGCAACCCTCTGATGGTTAAACTGCCGAAATCTCGGCTCTCCGCTCACCTTCACTCTTTCATTCCTCTTTTCTCCCGCCTCTGGAACAAACTCCCTCACTCCCTTCAATCCCACTCCTCCCTCCAGGTCTTTAAAACAGCTGTTCACCACCATCTCTTATCTTCCCCCATCCAAAACCTTGATCTTTTCTACCCCCGCTAATTCACCCCAGATCCACCTTGTTTGAAATTCCAACTTCTTTCCTGGAAGTCCTGGCAGTGTCCATATGTTTTATACCTCTCCCACTGCCCCCTTCCCACGCCCCCCCCTCCCCCCAAAGCCCTCGCCCTCTCTCAGATCTCTCGATGTCTCCATGTCTCTCGGTCCCTGCTCTCAAATGTTGTGTTTGTGTCCTTCCCCCTCTCTCCCCATCTTGTCTACCGCTCCCTATGTTATATGTTTTATGTGTCGGTTTGTCTTTCTGTGTGATTAATGTTCGCTCTTTCACGAGCCTCGATATTGTATACAAAAAAAAAAAAAAAAAAAAAAAAAAAAAAAAAAAAAAAAAAAAAAAAAAAAAAAAAAAAAAAAAAAAAAAAAAAAAAAAAAAAAAAAAAAAAAAAAAAAAAAAAAAAAAAAAAATCAGCCTGCTCCCAATTATCAGCAAAGTCATGGAATCCATCATTGCTTCGGATATCAAATCCTTCCTCTTCTCCAAAGGCTTGATCTCCGATCATCAATTTGGATTGAGACCAGGTCATACTACTCTGGACATGTTGCTTCTGCTGTCTCAACAATGGATGGAGGTCCTCACTGCCAAACAGGAAATCAGAGCTGTCTCCCTTGACATATCACGTGCCTTCGATACTGTCTGGCACCCAGCTCTGCTCACCAAACTCTCCTCCTATGGTATCCATGGAAATCTCCATGCATGGCTTGCGGACTTCTTCTCTGGTCGTAGTCAACGTGTGGCCCTGAATGGATTTCTCTCATCTCCCCTTCCTGTTCGGGCTTGAGTTCCCCAAGGTAGTGTTCTGGGCCCTGTACTTTTTCTGGTCTTCATCAATGATCTGTCCGACTCTCTGGAAAATCCTCTCTGTCTCTTTGCTGATGACTCCACTCTCTGCTGCTCCATTCCTCATCCCTCAGATCGGCAGTCTGCAGCCTCCTCACTCTCTGCAGACCTGGACAAAATCACAGACTGGTCAAATAAGTGGAACATGTCTTTCAATCATGACAAATCTCACACTCTTACTATGTCTCTCCGAAAAGACCGACTGGAAAACCCTCCCATCTACTTTCTCAACAATCCTCTCCAAGAAGTTCTGTCGCTCAAGCTTTTGGGTATCAATATCTGCCATGTTCTTTCTTGGGAAAACCCCATTTCCAAGCTGGACTCCAAAGCCAGTCGCCGACTGGGCATCCTCTATCGTGCGAAGTCCTTCCTTGGCACACCTGAGCTCCTCCCCACATAAAAGGCTTTCATCCGTAGCTCAATGGAATACTGCTCTCCCCTCTGGGCCGGTGCTCCGACCTCACACCTAGCTCGGCTTCATGCTGTTGAAACCAAAGCTTTCAGAATCATTGAAATCTCCTGTGATGAAGCTAACTCCGAGGGCCTTTCACTCACTCACCACAGGCAGGTTGGTGGTCTTTCTGTCTTCTACCGACTCCTCTCAGGCCTTGCTCCCTCAGCTCTTTCTGTGCTCTGTCCCCCAAATATTCCTACAGGTCGCACAAGATCTGCCAGCAACCCTCTTAGGGTTAAACTGCCAAAATCTAGTCTCTCTGCTCACCTTCACTCTTTCATTCCCCTTTTCTCCCGCCTCTGGAACAAACTCCCCCACTCCCTTCAATCCCCCTCCTCCCTCCAGGTCTTTAAAACAGCTGTTCACCACCATCTCTTATCTTCCCCCATCCAAAACCTTGATCTTTTCTACCCCCGCTGCTTCACCCCAGATACACTTTTTTGAAATTCCAACTTCTTTCGTGGAGGTCCTTGCTGTGTCCATATCTTTTATACCTCTCCCCCCTCCCCCCCAAGCGCTCTCCCTCCCACAGTTCTCTCGATGTCCCTGCTCTCAAATGTTATGTTTGTGTTCTTCCCCCTCTCTCCCCATCTTGTCTACCGCTCCCCTTATTTTTTGTGTTTTATGTGTCACTTTGACTTTTTGTGTGATTCAATTTTATGTGTCACTTTGACTTTTTGTGTGATTCATGTTAGCTCTTTCACGAGCCTCGATCTTGTATACAAAAAAAAAAAAAAAAGTTTTCGTTTAAGTTTTAGTTTAATATTGTTTAGTTTTACTGAAAGTTTGAGTTTTCATTTCAGTGGGTGAAACCCCCGCTCTAGCAGGGTAAATGGCCTTAAAATGCCTGTTGTTGTTGTATTTCAGTGTGTGGGTGGGTAGGGGCCCCAGTACATTGCTTTGCCCAGGGCCTACAATGATGTTAAGACGGCCCTCTATATCGGGTTTTAATGATGACATAATTGCCAGCCATAATTTGTTGAATTGAAATCCTTATCTGAAAAATCTGAAACTTCATACATCTTATCTGCGACCCAATGTGAGTGAATAATTAAATTTATGATGTTATCTGTCATGTGGTCTGGCTCCTTCATGTACTTTTAAATATTTCTCTATTGCTTTGAGATATATTACTATATACAACTAGAACAGCACTTGGTGGAGTGCATCGTCTCGCCTCATGTGCTAACTCTGAACAAAAATATCGTCGTTAACTAAACTACTTTTATTGTCCATATATCTGTATCATCACTGCACCCTATTATGTGACATGTATTGTCATTATCCGTAGCTTTATTGATTATTATTGATTGATTAATAGGATATTTAACAACCACTTTTGTGCACATCAAGGTCAAATTGCATCAATGATGGTGAATATGAAAATAAATTCAAACTATATTCCCCCATGGCGAGTCAATCATACGTATGAAGTTTCACAATGATCTGTTAAGTGGTTCTGGAGAAGAAACTTGAACCTGAACCAAAATCGAATCCGCTTGTTTTTAACCAAAGTAACCAACTCATCCACCAATATTGGATTGAAAATTAAAACGTAAAAATTATTCTTCTAATAACTACAGCCATGACAACAACAATTACATGTTTAAAAATACCCTTTTTCCTATGTTTTACTTAGTTGTACATCCACAATGATGGACATGGAATATCCTTGTGAAGGACAACATGCTGTCTTTTCATGAAACCCATCAGTGAAGAGATGGATCGGTCAGCACGCCTTTCATGTAAAAATAGACTGATGTCTGCTAATGTCTTTATCCTCTAGTCTAGGTGATTCATCTACAAGCTCTACTACGAGCCTTAGATTAATTTAAAATAAATGGAAAAGTATTTCTGAGAGTAATTCTTCGACATAATTGCCAACCACTGAATACAATCCCTGCGCGAGACTAATCTGGCCTGGAAGGGCATTTCCACTCGTAATATTTTTGGTATAGAAACCATTCAACTGGCATTACCACTGTCGCCCACACACTCCACAAGAATTTCCAAACCTGTCTGCGGTCATTGACGTCTTGAATGTTGAAACTGGCATGGTCACAAATAAACTTGCCTGCTTCGTAATATCAGCGTAAAGCTGCGTGAGACTCACTACTTCAATGCCACAACTCGTCCTCTTTGCCGGCTCGATCCACTCCTTATCATGTTGCTGTTTTATTTGCCCTCAAATCTAGACGCCATAAGGAGAGGACAAGATCCATCAACCAAATCAATGATTCAAAGCTGCCAGCTGCTCACTCATGGGCCCATAACCTCCTCCTCGTAGATCTTATTTGCCATTCTTTTGTTATTTTATTTATTTATTAAGAATATGTCTTTTGAGCCTGAGAAATCCCACATACTCACTCTCTCTGAAAGGACCGTACCGCAAGTGCTCCCATCTACTTCCTCAACAACCCTCTTGAATACGTTCAGTCACTCAAACTCCTGGGTCTCACTCTCATCCATGATCTCTCTTGAGCAAGCCACATTTCAAAGTTGGCCTCAAAATCCAGTTGCTGACTGGGCATCCTCCATCGTACAAAGTCCTTCCTTGGTACAACTGAACTCCTATGCTCCTACAAGGCCTTCATCTGCTTGATGGAGTACTGCTCTCCAATCTGGGCTGGCTCCCCTGCCTCACACCCTGATCAGCCTTATGCCGTGGAAACCTAGGCATTTAAAATCATTGGAATCTCCCACAATCAAGATGAGTCGATGGGTCTATCATTTCACCATTGCCGACAGGTCAGTGGTCTCTCTGTCTTCCGCCTCATTTCTGGTCTTACATCCTCTTCCCTCTCTGTGCTCTGTCCCTCCCTCCCCCTTCCCTCCATGTTTCTGCAGGGTGCATATGGTCTGACAGCAACCCCACTCTGGTGACACTCCCAAAATATAGAATAAATGCTCACCTCTAGTCATTATTCCTCTTTTGTCCCACATATGGAATGAACTTTCACAGTCACTTCAATTTCATTCTTCCCTCCAGGTCTTCAAGACAGCTGTTCACCACCATCTCAGATTGTCCCCAATCCAAACCCATGATCTTTTCTACCCTCATTAATCCTTCCCAAGCCCACCTCTTTCCAAGTTTCCAGTTTTTTCTTCCTAAGCGTTTGCTTCTGTATCCATCTTGTTTACCCCAAATGTCCTCACGAGCCCTCAATCTTCCCCACATCCATTATTTCCCCGTCTGCCTCTATTCTGTCCTTCATACCTGCACATAAAGGTATATGTCACAGATGTAAATAGCAATGGCAGTTTTTGATGTTGGCCATTCCTGTCTACCAGTAGTAAGAACTAGAACGGCACTTGGTAGAGCGCATACCTCTACCAGGCTGAACAGTTTACGTTTTGTATCCCACTGATAGGCCGGATCTAGATTCGGACCTGAACCAAAATCTGATCGGCTTGTTCTTGTCACGTAACCAACTCATCCATCAAGTTTAGTCAAAACTCGCCCATAACTTTTTTTAATATCACGTTATACAGTATATCGCTTTTCACCTGATCTCTCAATGGTGAAGACCCACTTAAAAATTAAATAAATCTCGTATCCGAATCCATATTCACATCTTCACCAAAATTGATTAGATTCTTCCTTGTCACACACACAAACTGTCCACCAAGCTTCGTCCAAATCCATCCATACCTTTTTGAGATATCCCGCAATGTATAGTTTTTGGACCTATCTCCAAATGGTGAAGAATCACTTAAAAGTTAAATAATTCTCGTATCCGAATCCATATTCAGATCTTCACCAAAATCGAAGCGATTTGTCCTTGTTCGACACCCAAACTGTCCACCAGGTTTCGTCCAAATCCGTCCACAACCTTTTGAGATATCGTGCTGTCTATCGTTTTTGGCTCCATCTCCCAATGGGGAAGAATCACTTAAAAAATTCTAGTAGCCGGATCCGAATCCGGATATTCACCAAAATCTAATAATTTCGTCCTTGTCACATACGCTACGTATCTGCCAAATTTTGTTTGAATCCGTCTGCAACTTTTTGATATATCTTGTTCACAGACAAACAAACAAACTGACAGGGGTGGAAACATAACCTCCATCCACCTTTGGTGGTGGAGGTAACTAGAGTAGCATCATTATTAGTCATGTCCTTCTCCACACTCTTCTTACTGCAGGTACCTCAGCATTTTCATTTTGCTCTCCAGAGGCCTCTTTCTTGAGCATTGCAGAACCAGACGCTTTCATCAGTCCTGACCATCTTCAGTTTGTCTCACTTTATCTTTCCATCTCAGCTTTGATCCACCGGGCTGGGCAGCGTTGTCTCAACCATCCAAACATAATCTCCTTGGGGATGCAATCATCTTCCATCTGACAAAGGCTGCCTAATCACCAGAGTCTCCTGGCTGCAATAGCATCCTCTAGTGACTCTTTCATCCCAAACAGCTTCTTTACCTGCAAACTGCAAGCTGTCTGTCTACTTTTGAACCACAGTGATGCATTTATGCTTTGAGGCAGATATTGTGAAATGTCTTAATGTTCCTGAAAGTGTCTATCTTGTGGGCCCATGTTTTAGTTCCATACGGCAGTACACTATGCGTTAATCCACAATAACCTAGTCTCTTCATCCTCAAGGAAGGGTTGTTCCCCTTCAATGCAATTTTGCATAGGACTTCAAACACTCTTGAAGCAGAGGGCAATCCTATCTTCTGTATTCTTCATATCGCCATGCACTTTAATGATTGCCCCCCAATTATGTGAAGGTAGTCACTGCCTTCATGGATTATCTTGGTTATAATCTCTATTTGCAGGTTCCAGACGGTGGAACAAGGTCCTCCCAGCGTTCAAAGTATCAATAATGTTACGGTTTGTGGACCAAGTTGTGATGCATTGCTATTTTCACATCACTGAAACCTGGACAGCTTCCAATAATGTGAAACTGAAAATTAAATTCTGACGACTTACTGTTTTGAGTCTGACTACTGTACAGTGTGGTCTGACAACTTTTTTTTAAACAAAATCTGTGTTGGTTCTGATAACTGCCGTGAGTTGCCACCAAAAGTGATGTCACTATTCTTCCACGTTTTACTTTTCCATCCCCCATATCTCAAGCATAGAGTATGCTTTGCAATAGAATGTGGTCTCCTTATCCTCTGTTGCAGTTCATTTTTCACATCTGTTCGTCTACAGCTTCATTCATGTTGTTTTTGGGACAGGTGGCACCTCTTCATCATTTTACTTTCGTGCATAGTTTTTGCTCATGGTGAAGTTTAGTCTTCTGCCTCATTTGAGAAGGTGCGGTGTTTATTCTTTCTGGCAAACGTTCCAATTGCTTGATGTGGCCACACAGCCAAGTCCCATCTGTGGCGAGGCGTGTGCCCTTTCATTGCCTTTTTTAATGGTTTCCACTCATTGATGGACATTTTTTTGCTTCTTCCAGCCATATGACTTCAGCCAAGGAATCAACAGGCCCAGGCTGCTTGCCACATGTCACCAATGCACATGCCGTCATGGCACCCTGACTGACTGACAACACCAATGGGAAAGTCATATCTGGGGTCTTGTTGATATGCAGGCTATGTTTAAAATGATATTTAGTAATAATCATTTTTGGGAAGATTGGTGGGTGAGGGGCATGGGAGTGGGAGTTGTATTGGCTGTGAGTGCCGTTATAAATAAATATATACTCGTGTATCTATATATAAATATATATATATAAATATATATATATGTGGGGCTTGAGACCCCCCCCCCCCCCTGTGTTCTATTATTCTCTGACCAATTACCAAGTATAAACCAACCATATGTCTGCTTTGCTTAAAATATCATATCCTTTATATCCTTTGAAACCCTGCTTTTCCCTTTAAAAGACTTATGTTACATTACTTTGCCTGTCATGTCTCTCAAGGATTATATACTTTGTGTGACTTTTTATAGCATGTCTCTTACTGTCGAAATACCCCTTTGGAACTTACTATATCCTTATAAGGAGTTATATACTGTCGAAATATCCCTTTGGAACTTACCATATCCTTATAAGGAGTTATATGTCTTGTAAAAGCCAGGCCCTGATGGTATAATCCTTCACTCTGTGAAGACCAAACCATATCTTTCCAGTCCCCCTTAAGACTGTGTTAGATCACTTTCATGTTTGGCATTTTTACGACTTGCTGAACTTTCCCCCCAAAAAACAGGTTTCTAGAAAATCGTCAACATGTTGTTTGACCCATGAGTGACCTTGGACGAACCGAGGAGACCCCTCTGTCTTTCTCTTTGTCCTGAGAGCTAAAACCACACCCCAATATTCCCTATATAAAGTGAAAGCTTGACCGAATTATTTCAGAGCATCTTGTTGGAACTTTGGTCCGTGTGGGCTTCAATTTCAGCATCTTGCTTTCCACAGCCTGTGTATGACGAATTCAATAAAAATGTCAGTTGTTCCTTCTATCAAGTCTTGAGTCCCAAGTCTCAATCCGTCATATATATATATATATATATATATATATATATATATATATATATATATATATATATATATATATGTATATATATATATGTATATATATATAATATATTGTTGCGGATATGAGGATTGTATTTTTTTGATTGTGTGTATTGTATTGTGGTAAATTGGTGATGAACATTGTTTGGATATGGCCCCTCCTGCCTCCGGAGTTGTGTAAAGATAAAAAGGGCGTCTCGGTAGTTATTCCATGAAACACCACATTGCAGGACCCGATAAAACCCTTGTTCAGTAGCTTATATCTTATTATGTGTTTTAGAGTAAGGCCTTGTCTTCCATTAAAATAATACTCCATTGCACCGAATCAATTAAGAATAGCTCCCCTTCAATCATTCCATTTCCCAGCCAAACTCTCCATCTGTGGGTAAAGCAGTTCACAAGCGTGGGATGCACGCCCTCTCATTTCGCTGCGATTGTGAATATGTGCTCCGTGCTCTGTTTGAACAGGAGGGGCGGGGTCGCCAGGGAGAGGCAAGCCCAGGGCTCGCCACGAAGGATGTGCCGTCGGCGCCATGCCCAAATAAGGAGACAAGCCGTGGGATTACCATACAAGGTCACGAAACAGAGCACGGGGGGGGGGGGGGGCGGTACCGAAACCGAGGAGGGCGTGTCAGTCCCGCACTGGAGAGAGAAGTGAGAGGAAGGGAATACGAGCTGAGCTGCGTGGAGAGGGACACGAAAAAGAAGGGGTCCAAGAGAAAGCCGAGGAGCTTTTACGAAACAAGCTACACCAGAGACAAGCAGATGAGTCCAAGAGATGAGCTGAAAGGCTGAGCTGAGCTGCGTTGTGAGGTGGCAGGAAAGAGCTGGGTCGTCAGAGCAGGGCTGAGTCGTGAGGTCCAAAAGCAGAAGATCATCCAGGGAAGCACAAAGCCTGCTATTCGTCACCTTGCTCGCCAGCAGCAGCGTCTACAGCAGCAACAAGACTCGACAGCCGTTTGGGGCCTGGACGGCAGTTTGGAGCAGGGCCGTGAAGGGACGGCGGCTGCCGAATGCGCCGATTCGTGCTGCCAAACAAATTGGACTTTCCTCTCCTTCCAGCCAATTCCGATCATCATTCCCCGTGTGAGTCGTCTTTGTTTGTTCTGTCCTGGGTAGGTAATTAAGTCTGTATAAGCTAGTATTTTCCCTGTGTCTCTAAAAGCTTCTGTATATTATTTTCTTATCTTTCCTTCTCCTTGGTTATTTTGAGCCTGTAAATAGTAAATAAATTTAGTAGTATTTTCAACCCTTTTCTCGTCTTCTTCTTCCTCTTTGCATTCGTCGTCTTAGTCTTTTCCCCATTGAATATCTGTGGCGCGATACGGCCAACGTTTGGGTGAATCGGGTTTAGTCGGGGAACAACTGTTCGGTTGCGGATCCTTCGCTCGGCAAACAACATCCTTAACCGCGTACCGTAACAATATATATGTATAATATATGTTTAATATATATATATATACATATATATATATATATTGTTACGGTATCCGGCCCGGGGTTTGGTTTACTACGAGGGGGTTAACCTCCGTTCCCTCCCGAACTTACTTGACCTGCGGCTGCCGCGCATGAATAACTTTGTACTTAGCGGGTTGCGATTCAGCAACTACGAACGCCATTTGGGGAACGTACCATCATTGTACCATCGTACCATCATCAAAGAGGGGGTACGTACCCTCCGGCGGTTTCCTTTTGTTCTTTGATGGAAATTTACACTGCCGAGCAAAATCCGTTGGTAACCGCCAGAGGAATGCCAAAGCCGTTACAGTCGATGTTAAACTGGATATGAACAATGGTGGATCAATGAAAGAAAAGACATTCACGGACAGAGAGAAAGGAAAACGTTTTAACAATTTGATTTATTACAGATATTTACAATGTGATTATTTCAATACCATAGAAAAAGGGACGAGAAGCAGAAACTTAGCTTATTCTACGCCTTATTACGATTACTACAGATATACATCACATGTGTGCCCAGCACACTCTCATGGGGAGGGGAGGGAAACGAACAACGAAGGAACCTGCTAGCACAAAGGCTACGATGCTCCCAAATTCCTCTCCTCGCGGCGTCAAACGTCCCATTTTCAGTTTTTATATTCAACATTTATTTATATTCAACAGTTTATATTCATATATTCATCCTAGCCGAAAGCACCCGGCGTTGCCCAGGTTCTTTTTGAATGAATTTACTACTATAATTCAGCTTTTACTCGCAGCCGTAGAAGATTGACTACTATTTCAGAGGTTTCCTCCTATCTTTCACCGTTCAGGAGATTAGCGTGTGCAGACAAACAAACAAACAAACAAAAACTTTATTTTATATATATATCTATCTATAATTCCAGTAATCTCTGTGTGTGTGTCTGTGTGTGTGTCTGTGTGTGTGTCTGTGTGTTTGTCTGTGACCGCTGTTTCTCGACAACCACGGGTCCGATATACTTGAAACTTGCCAGGTATATTGCTGGGGACCCGAGGATGTGCCTTTTCAAGGTTTGAAATTAATCGGACAAGTGGTTCCCAAGGTATGGTCACCGTACTCGCAAGCCGTTCGCTTTGGCTTTGCGAATGGACCAAACCATTTCATGTAAATAGAGGGGGGGGGGGGGGGTTCTACCGTACTCGCAAGCCGTTCGCTTTGGCTTTGCGAATGGACCAAACCATTTCATGTAAATAGAGGGGGGGGGGGGGGTTCTGTGGTCGTTACTGCCACGTGGTTTCAAAGTTTTTTTTTGTTGTTGTTGTTTGCACGCATGTTTTTTGGCACCCACTTACGGGCACGCCCTAGTATAGATAATTCAGCTTTAACTCGCGGCTGTAGAGGATTGACTACTATAATTCAGCTCAGCTTTTAATTGCGAAATGGGCCCAGCTCGGCCGAGGCGGCCTCGACCGGCCTCGCCACCTAGCCTATATCCTTTCTGGGGCCCATCCTGACATTTTTTGTTTCAGAGGTTTCCTCCTATCTTTCACCGTTCAGGAGATTAGTGCGTGCAGACAAACAAAGAAACAAACAAACAAAAACTTTCTTTTATATATACTGTATATAGAAGATATATATATATATATATATATATATTATATATATATATATATATATATATATTATATATATATATATATATATATATTATATATATATATATATATATATATGTTGGAACCCATCTGTGGATCGGTCCCATCGGCCGATGGGTCTGACCCATCTGTGGATGCACGAGAAATGACAATGCAGACCCATCGGCCGATGGGTCTGCGCCATCTACGGATGTGTTGTTCACCTTGAAGGAATGTGTATGCATCAATGGTGGATGAGTATGTTTATTTGAACCTAAAAATAAGCAATTGATGTCATAAATGTTTATAAAGCAGTCCGTGACATGTGGTTTGTCGATAACCGTTTGTCGATAAGATAAAAATAAGATAATATTTTTAGGTTCAAATAAACATACTCATCCACCATTGATGCATACACATTCCTTCAAGGTGAACAACACATCCGCAGATGGCGCAGACCCATCGGCCGATGGGTCTGCATTGTCATTTCTCGTGCATCCACAGATGGGTCAGACCCATCGGCCGATGGGACCGATCCACAGATGGGTTCCAACATATATATATATATATATATATATATATATATATATATATACAGTGGTACCTCGGCTTACGAGTTTAATCCGTTCCGTGACGGAGCTCGTAAGCCAAATCGCTCGTAAGTCAAAGCAAATTTTCCCATTCAAATGCATTGAAATGCTATTAATCCGTTCCAGCCTCAAAAAAAAAACACCAATTTTTTTTGTTAGGTGCTTTTAAATAACAAAAATGTACTTTATAAATAACAAATAATGTATAAACAAGCACGACCTCGTATATACTGTACATAATACAAGAGAATGTAAAGAAATAAACTGGACCTCTATCCATGAAGATATGGAGAAGTTGTTGTTTGTGTGGTTGAAGGAGAAGCAGCTCGCAGGAGATACCGTGACCGAGAGCATCATGTGTTTGAAAAGATTGAAACTCGGATATCGAGCACGGACCACGAGGTGTTTTTTCTTTTTTCTTAATCTCGGTTTCAGTGAACTTTTGCTCTGTGCTCACGTGTACTGTACCTGTACCTGTAATGGTACGTCAGAGGATGGCACCTGTTGTCATCATATTAAGTGCAAGATGTTCTGCATCGTAAGTTGGTACACCGTGGTCTTTCGGCGGTGTTTAAGCCGGCCGTCTTGGCTTCTGTCACCATTGGCATTGAGTCTTTTGATGTAGGTAGGTCGTTGTGTGCCGGTGCCTTGGCCGAATTCCTTCATTGCTGCATTGTTAGCTCACCTGGTTTTTTATACCACATCTTTGGTTATCGGACCAGCGAATGACGTCATCTCCAAAGTATGGCTTATTCTCACTTGTCTTGGACGATCTTCTACTTCTAGCCTTCCACCGTGCATTTGGTGTCCACTGTACTTACTGTACAGTGCCTGGTAAAATTGATGTAATGGGTTTTTGACCGTCAACGCCATGAACCGTCATGAACCGTCATGAACCGTCAACGCCATGAACCGCTAACACTCAAAAGCCCATTTATCGCGCCTTATAAAGCAAAACGCAAACCGAAAGCCATGCCTCTCAAGCGAGGCGTGCTTCCGTGGTCACGTGATCCACAGGTGTAGCTCATTATACCCGCACGCGCGACACGCTTTGGCGGTCACGTGACCAGCCACTCTGGAGGCGGGGATCCCCGCCGATGACGTCACCGGCTGGAGCAAGGAGATTCCTCGCTAATGTATTTCGACGATTGCGTGTTTTATATCCAAGCAGAGATGCTTTCACGGCAAGATAACCACGTGACCGGAACCGGAAGCCACAACCGGAAAATTCAAAAAAATAAATTTTTTGAGCTCGTACATCGGATCTCGGCTCGTATCCCAAAGCAACAAGCCAACAAACCGCCCGAGCGACGGCTCGTATCCCGAAAAACTCGTACGTTGGGGCACTCGTAAGCCGAGGTACCACTGTATATATATATAAGGGCCAGTCAATAAATAACCTTGAAATGGCAATATCAATTCGAGAATGTAATGTGTGTACTGTGTAGTTGCAGACGACATATGATATATCTATGGGTAAGAGTCATGTTTTGCCTGTTTTATTTCTGGCAACATTGAGCGTATGATGTCAGTCGAGCAGTTCCAAGATGGCGGCTCCCTAAGAAGCATGCACCAGGGAGGAGCAACGTTCTGTCATCCGTTTCTTGGGAATTGAGGGTGTGAATCCCAGTAAAATCCATCGCAGAATGAAGATGCAATATGGTGACGCATGTTTGTCGCTGCATCAGGTGTATGACTGGGACAGAAAGTTTAAAAGTGGAGTGTCCAGTGTGGCAGACGCTGCTCGCTCGGGCCGTTCTCACACAGCCGACACACCAGAAACGGTTGCAGGAGTTGAGCGCGTGCTAAGGGAAAACCGTCGCATTACGTTGGATAAAATTGGTCTCCATCATGTAGGCCTAGAGATTTTGTTATCTTAACTAGCAACGGTACCCGCCCTACGGGCCGGGTTTCAATTGGGACGCCCAAATGAAAAGGCAAAATATCAGAAATTGAAGGGGTTTTTTTATTTTAAACAATTCATATAAACATCTGTTGAATCATATCACACCCAAATCATCAAATCACATCGAAACAGTATCTTTAGAATTTCAATGAAAGCCACATCACTGTTCATATTGGTAAAAGTTATTCCATCGTGTTTCAAATCGTGATCGATACACTATGATCGTGATGATCGTGATCGTGAATCGTGATCGATAATCGTGTTCACAATCGCTATGTCGTATGTACTCCCGATACATGTAACTGTACCAAATCAACAGTTAAAAGGTTTTTGAGCCGATAGCTGTTACGACCTTGGCAAGATCGATGGAGACAGCGATCTGTTAGCGATCGATGGAGACATGTTGCTTTCCCGGGTGCCGTTGGTAGTAGCGAGGGGCGGTGTGTACAAAGGGCAGGGACTTAATCAACGCGAGCTGATGACTCGCGCTTACTGGGAATTCCTCATTCGTGGGACACTGTCTCAAGCCCCAGTCCCCATCACGGATGGGGCTCAGCGGTTTACCCGAGCCTGACGGCGAAGGGCAAGGTACATGCTGGCCCGTCCAGTGTAGCGCGCGTGCGGCCCCGGACATCGAAGGGCATTAAACGTTCATTTAACATTAAACGTTCATTAAACATTAAACGTTCATTAAACATTAAACGTTCATTAAACATTAAACGTTCATTAAAGGATTACGAAACGAAAAGCATTAAGAAATTACGTTCACACCGTCATGTCAAACACTACCGTGAACACATACATCGTCACAACATCGTCACAATGAGAACATCGTCACAATGAACGTTATGCGAACGCGAATGTTATGCGGGAGTCCAAACCTGAGAATGCTGGAGACCAAAGCTAAAATTGGGAAAACTAAATAGCCTATTTTACTCCCAGGGGTCCCAGGATTACCCACCGAAAATATCTTTGCGATCTGTTCAGCAGTTTTTACGGTACCTTCGAACAGACAGACGGACATTTGGTGAATTATAGTAAGATACATCTGGTGAATAGCTGGTGGCTAACATAGTTGTTTGGCTTTCAGAGGTCTACAAATTCATATAGACATTGGCGTTGTTATCTAACCTCATATTCAAGCTTTTGTTTGCAGAAGATAACGTCCACACATACACATACATTTTGTGACCACAAATTTGCACTATGTCTGCCATCTGCTGGTCGAGTGCTGTTTTTGAATCCATTTATATGGAACTTACATAGGTTTGAAATGGTCTAGTTGTGTGACATAGAGAAGATTATGATGTGATTGATAATATACTTCTCATTGGACTTCAGTAGCTATCAATTTGTCTTTTTTTCTCACAGAGCACTATTGACAGAGCACTAATATTTAGAAATTTTTTTAAAAGCTTCCGAAGTACAACAAATGTAAATTGAGAGCAAGAAGGGGTAAGATGTCCCTTTCAGAAAAGCTCTGACAAGATGACTCCTGCCCCCATATCCTCAGTCCTAGTTAAATCTCCTGAACCAAAGAGATCTTTGGCTGCTATCGCATGGAATTTAAATTGAAAAAATGTTCAATGTTTAGGGAAAAGGCATTAAAGATCGCATGGTGTATTTTGTGCCGAAGAGGTAAACCATCGCCAGATCCCTGCCAAATTCCAAATCCCTGCTCAAATCATCTTCATCAGTATTTGGCATCCCTCACCTTCATCAATCAGCTGCTCAAATCATCTTCATCAGTGTTTGGCATCCCTCACCTTCATCAATCAGCTGCTCAAATCAGCTTCATCACTACTTGGCATCCATCCCTCACCTTCATCAATCAGCTGCTCAAATCAGCTTCATCACTACTTGGCATCCTTCATTTTATCAATCAGCTGCTCAAATCAGCTTCATCAGTATTTGCCATCCATCCCTCATCTTCGTCAATCAGCTGCTCAAATCAGCTTCATCACTACTTGGCATCCATCCCTCACCTTCATCAATCAGCTGCTCAAATCAGCTTCATCACTACTTGGCATCCATCCCTCACCTTTATAAATCAGTTGCTCAAATCAGCTTCATCACTACTTGGCATCCATCCCTCACCTTCATCAATCATCTGCTCAAATTCATCACTACTTGGCATCCATCCCTCACCTTTATCAATCATCTGCTCAAATCAGCTTCATCACTACTTGGCATCCATCCCTCATCTTCATCAATCATCTGCTCAAATCAGCTTCATCACTACTTGGCATCCATACCTCACCTTCATCAATCATCTGCTCAAATCAGCTTCATCACTACTTGGCATCCATCCCTCATCTTCATCACTCAGCTGCTCAAATCAGCTTCATCATGAAAAAATTCAAAATTCCTGTCTCAACCTTAATTGAACGACAGGCCTGGCCAGCCAGTTTGTGAAAGACTTGGGCCAAGCTTCCTCAGGCAAACCCCACAATAACCTGAGAATAATTGCGGTTGTTAAAGAAGATCATTTAACCCCAAAAACGTATTTTAACAAAATATTACAGAAACAAAACTGTTCTCATGAGCAGAATCGCAGATGCTTATTCAATGAGCCAATCGATCAATTAATAAAGAATAACTTTTTCACCAAAATATTTGCTGCTGCAACAATGATGGTTGGCATCAAATGTGGTTGTAATTTTCTGGAAGTGCTTGTGTAGTTTCCTCCAATCCCGCAGAGTGCGCTCCTGTCCACAGATCAGTTTGATGTTCACCTTGGCTTTTTTATTGTGAATAGTAAGGTATGTTTTAACTATGCTGGGGATCCCGAGCTGGACTAACGCATCTATACCATGGGCAGTGTGAAGAATGTGCAAACAATGCTTTGGTACCAAGATGGTACTCGGCTTTCCATATGATTTTGAGATGACAAATATAAACAGCAATGAGCTTGTCATGCCATCAATATGTCTCTCACATGATGACATCACTTGTACAAAGAGCAGCATTGGAGAAGTAGAGCCATAGCTTTCACTCTGCACATCTATGTCATAATTTGTTCTCCAAAATTTATATTTTTATACAACCAATGAGAGTAATGTTTGACAAGAGGCAGAAAAGTTAGGGTAGGATCCCAAACAACACTATTTCTATTCATCCGTATCAGTCGTTTCAGTGTACTAAAAAAAAAAAAAAATTGGAAAAATACAGCACTTTCAAAATACAGTAATCCGCCCCGGATTTCTTGGTGAGCGTGTGCAGAAACCCTTGGTAATGAAGTCAATCAGGATGGCCTAGACATGTTTCATGCCTGCCAGATAAGGATTGTTGAATGAAACGACGAAAAAAACTTTTGAAGAAGTTGAAAGTACTGTACTTGCAAACATACGTACCTGCGAGAAAGGTATGAAAGATTTGAAATGAAAGATTTGAAGAACTTTCTGATCAACTTGTCTAAAAGGTTTACATATTGCAATCCGTACTGCAAAAACTCCGGACTATATGGGCCTGTGAAAGGCCGAAGGTTCGTAGATGGCGTGTTTTACCCAAACATTCATGCTTCTTAAAACCAATGGGATAATCATGTCTGGGGCTTGTAGATGCACAGGCTAAGTTTGAAATGATGATATTTACAATTAATAATGTTTGGAAAGATTGGGAATGGGGTGGAGGGGTGTGAGTGGGAGTTGTATGGGCTGTGAGGGCCGTTATAAATATATATCATTTTTTTTGTTTGGTTCTGGGGCCACAAAATAAATTATACCATATTTTTGCATCTATTGGTGAAAGGAGAAGCATCCAATCGTTTATGTGTTTGTCTATGTGTGTTATAACCACAGCCACTGCTAGTTATATGTATGAACAGAAAATTATGAGACCCGACTCCAATCATCCAAGGATATTTCTTGTATACCCTATATTTCCATGAGTTGGATTTGCATTCAGGAAACGAACACTTGTGGTTAACCATTGCAAAATTTCACTCTATCGTCTAAATGCTGAAAATTATGTTTAAAACAATTTGAATTACAAATTTCGCGCTTATAACAGCAGGTTAAAAGTGCCTGGCAAGATAAACCGAGTCAGTGTGAACACATAGCGCATGCACAGAAGTCCTCGTTAGCATTCACTCGTTATTTTGAAAGGCTTGTATTGCTCACTATACCTTCCACTAGGGAGTCTTCTGTTGCCGATAATCAGCATACTGATCATTTAACCGGGATTGAGGATGTTATATGGGGGCAGTGGCGCCGTAAGGGGGGGAAAAGTTAGGATGATTCCAAGGGCCCTGCACTGAAAGGGGCCCTAAAAATTATGAGAACATTAGGTAAAAATGTGCGCACGTGCTTCATAGGGGCCCATTGTGATATCTTTTCATGGGGCCCAAAATCCCTGGCGGCGCCCCTGTATGGGGGTAGGATGGAGCGTGGGGAGAATATTGCTCCACCTTCCCTGCCAAGGGCATCTTGCCCTCAGCAACCAATGTATTGGACTGGAAAGGAGGAAGGGAGTCACCTTTAGTTCAACAGCATCCTAAACATCACTGGAGTGTCCAAAATAAAATACAAAGCCCATTGTGAACCAGAAACGACAAAACAATGACAATTACGCAGTTACAGTGATTGCGTGAGCAGTGAATTACAGTGATATGACCTTTGCACTCTTCATTAGGTCAGACAGAGGGAATGCCGCTTCCGGTCTTGCCGGCGAGGTTTCGTTTATTCGCAGCTCTCCACGCTCTCCATCAAAATTGAAGTTAAGTAATTGTTCCCATTTGTATTTTCGTTATAACTGCATTTATTTTATAGTGTGTGTATGTATATTGTGTCCCGAGGAAGATTTTCGGTGCAAATCTTTCATACCTGTATAGAAAATCGTGTTAATTCGTGTCGTATCTTTTGAGGCCTTGTACAGTGTACAACCTTGAGGCTTTGTTTTTCTCTCAGCCGTCCGTCGTTTGTGCTCCAATAACTTTCGTTCTCTGCTGTTCCCAGTCTTTTCACCCCATAGCCTACTTCCTTGTGTAAATCTCAAAAAAACAAACAAACAAAAAAAAAAACATTTCCTTCTCTGTTCTTATTCTTTGTTCTCATTCGTTTATTCGTTCTTATTCGTTCGTTCGTTCTTCGACCACGTGTTTCTCCCCCATTTCCCCAGATAGTTTTCACTGTTATTAACCTTACAATGTTTACACTTTCCCCTCAAGTTCTGTATTCCGTCGTATATTATAACACCTTTTTCTTCTTCTTCTTTAAAAGGCTGCTTTCGACTTGCTCACCAAATCTATTCATCCCCCAAAAAAATTCCATCTCTTATAGTGCCTTTTTTCAACATTCCCTAAACTCTCCTGCACTCCATCCTCCATCCAGCGTCCTTAAACGTATTTTTGACTCGAAGGTCACAAGAAACTCATTTTGCAATAAATGTTCGTTTCCCATTAATCGTACACTTTCTAAAATCCAATCTCACCCCTCCCCTCCAAATCTTCCCCATAACCCCTCCCCTTCAAATCTTCCCCATCACCCATCCCTTTCAAATCTCCCCCCTTGCCCCCTCCCTCCTAAACTACCCCTCACCCCTCCCCTCCAAGACTCCCCCCCGCCCCTCCCCTCCTAGACTCCTCCCTCACCCCTCCCCTCCAAATCTCCCCCATATCCCATCCCTTTCAAATCCCTCCCCTTGTCCCTTCCCTCCTAAACTCCCCCCTCGCCCCTCCCCTTCAAATCTCCCCACCCTCATTTCTTCTCAATTTCCCCCCTCTCACTCCACCTCCTCAAAGCGTCCTCCCCGCTTCTTCCCCCTTCCAACTCTCACCTCCATCTCCCCCAACCTTCTGCCTCGCTCTTCCCCCTCCTCAAATAACACCTCATTGTGCCTCACACAATCACCATCAAACCTTTTGTCCGCCCCATCCTTCCCTTTCTCCGAGCTATTCTGAAATCTCTGACACACCTTCAACAGCTCTCCCTACCTCTTCCACCTCTTCCACATCTTACCCTACCCCTCCTCCCCCCTGTTCTGTATCCGATGCTCCCCCTTCCTCTTCATTAACGGTATGGACCTCAAACATCCGGGGCCTTCATTCAAACTTAACTGATCTCTCCATACAGGTTGCTTCTGTCAAACCAGACATGATCTGCTTAAGAGAAACTTTCCTCCTTCATGATGTCTCTGATTCCTTAGTATCTTTCCCGGGTTACTCCCTCCTCCGGTATGACAGACCTGAGCCTCGTCCTGGAGGTAGGGTTGCTATCTTTATCAAAAACTCTCTTCCTCACTCACCTGCACTGCACTCTCTCCACCTCACCCCCAGGAATACCTCTGGCTACGGCTTCCCCTTCGCTCCCACCTCTTGTTCATATGTGTGTTGTACCGTCCACCAAACAGTGATGACTCCATCTACATCTCGCTGTCTGATAATATGGACCAACTTCTATCTACTCATCCCAACTCTCTCTTCCTCATATGTGGTGATTTCAATTGTCACCATGCCAGTTGGCTGGGTGTGGGTACCTCTCTCACCAGCCATGGCTCCTCAGCAAAGGACTTCTGCGACTCACTGGGACTGACACAATCTGTCAATTTCCCGACCCGGATCTCAGTCAACGGAGCATCTTCTCTTCTGGACTTGGTTATGACGAATTTCCCTGAAAATGTCTGCTGCTCTTCTTCTGCTCCAATCGGATCATCTGATCATGTGCTTGTTAAAGTGGACATCTCTCTGACCATTCTCAGGGAGCCTCCTCAGCGTCGACGAGTCTGGTATTTCACTCAGGCCAAGTGGCACGGTCTTCAAGCAGCCATCAATCATCTGGACTGGTCTCTACCACCTCTGACATCAACTCATCCTGGGAATTCTTCCAAAGTAAATTGCTCTCTCTCATGCACAGATTTATCCCATCTCGTCTTCAGTTGTCATACCCTTCCTCCCGTCCATGGTACACGGAATCTTCTGGTGAGGCTGTTGCCCAGAAACAACTTGCCTTCGTCTCCTGGAAAGCAAATCCAACGGAAGGAAATCTCATTTCCTTTCACAAAGCCCAAAACAAGTGTGTGTCCACCCTCAGGAGAGCCAGGAAACAATATCTCTCCGTTCTCAAGACCGAATTCTCTTATCTGTCTCCCTCTTCCAAATCCTGGTGGCGTCTGGTCAAATCTGTTTCTGGTGTTTGTTCCCCCTCCATCCCCTCCCTTACCTCAAACGGCTACACAGCTGACGCCACACATGAAAAAGCTGAATGCCTCAACTCTGTGTTTGCCTCTACATCTTGTGTCCCAAACCCATCCCTCTCTGTACCCACCATACCCAGTCGTACCCAGCTGCTCCTGGACTCCGTGTCCTTTCCTCCTGACAAGGTGGAATAGTTTCTGTCAACCCTCGACTCTGATTCTGCAACTGGACCTGATGGCATCAGCCCACAGGTCCTAAAATCCTGTTCTTCCGCTCTTTCACTCCCTCTCTCTGTTCTCTTCACCCTCTCTTTTGCTCAAGGTCAACTGCCATCTGCTTGGAAATCAGCCAACATCACCGCTTTGCACAAAAAAGGTGCAAAAACAGATCCTAGCAACTACAGACCAATCAGCCTTCTCCCAATTATCAGCAAAGTCATGGAATCCATCATTGCTTCGGATATGAAATCTTTCCTCTTCTCCAATGGCTTGATCTCTGATCATCAATTTGGTTTCAGACCAGGTCACTCTACTCTGGACATGCTGTTTCTGCTGTCTCAACAATGGATGGAGGTCCTCAATGCCAAACAGGAAATTAGAGCTGTCTCCCTCGACATATCACGTGCCTTCGATACGGTCTGGCACCCCGCTCTGCTCACCAAACTCTCATCCTTTGGTATCCATGGAAATCTCCACGCATGGCTGGCAGACTTCCTCTCTAGTCGTAGTCAACATGTGGCCCTGAATGGGTTTCTCTCATCTCCTCTTCCTGTTCAGGCTGGAGTTCCCCAAGGCATTGTTCTGGGCCCTATGCTTTTTCTGGTCTTCATCAATGATCTCTCTGACTCTCTTGAAAATCCTCTCTATCTCTTTGCTGATGACTCCACTCTCTGCCGCTCCATTCCTCATCCCTCAGATCGGCAGTCTGCAGCCTCCTCACTCTCTGCAGACCTGGACAAAATCACAGACTGGTCAAATAAGTGGAACATGTCTTTCAATCCTGACAAATCTCACACTCTTACGATGTCTCTCCGAAAAGACCGACTAGACAACCCTCCCAGCTACTTTCTGAATAATCCTCTCCAAGAAGTTCTGTCACTCAAGCTTTTGGGTCTCACTATCTGCCATGATCTTTCCTGGGAAAACCACATTTCCAAGCTGGCCTCCAAAGACAGTCGCCGACTGGGCATCCTCCGTCATGCGAAGTCCTTCCTTGGCACACCTGAACTCCTCACCACATACAAGGCTTTCATCCACAGCTCAATGGAGTACTTCTCTCCCCTCTGGTCTGGTGCTCCTGCCTCACACCTAGCTCGTCTTCATGCTGTTGAAACCAAAGCGGTCAGAATCATTGGAATCTCCCGCGATGACGCTATCTCCGAGGGCCTTTCACTTAATCACCGCAGGCAGGTTGGTGGTCTTTCCGTCTTCTACCGACTCCTCTACGGCCTTGCTCCCCCAGCTCTCTCTGGGCTCTGTCCCCCAAATATTCCTGCAGGTCGCACAAGATCTGCCTGCAACCCTCTTATGGTTAAACTGCCAAAATCAAGACTCTCTGCTCACCTTCACTCCTTCATTCCTCTTTTCTCCCACCTCTGGAACAAACTCCCTCACTCTCTTCAATCCCACTCCTCCCTCCAGGTCTTTAAAACGGCTGTTCACCACCATCTCTTATCTTCCCCAATCCAAAACCTTGATCTTTTCTACCCCCGCTAATTTCACCCCAAATCCACTTTTTTGAGGTGACTTTTGACTTCTTTCCTGGAAGTCCTTGGTGTCCTTGCGTTTTATACCTATCCTGCCTCCCCCCAGGCCCTCTCCCTCCAAAAACATCTCCCGATGTCCCTGCTCTCAAATGTTGTGTTTGTGTGCTTCCTCCCCTTCTCTCCCCATCTTGTCGACCGCTCCCCTTTTTATATACTTTGTTTGCTTGTTTGTTTGATTTGTTTGTTTGATAAATGTTAGCTCTTTCACGAGCCTCGACTCTGTATGCAAAAAAAATAAAAATAAAAATTGCAAAGGCCAGTTTAACACATACATTATCCGTAGTATCAACGGAGTCTACCTGAGCAAGTTCAACCTGAGCAAGAGCAAGCTTCCATCATCCTAGAGTGGTTGTGTGGTCCTATTGAGAGATCATAATAATTTGTTACAGATATATTTTGCAAAAACATGGTGTTGACTTAGCGGTTAGGGTGCTGGCTTTGGATCCTCAGATCCTGAGTTTGAAGCCTCGTTGATCGCTGAATTAACACCAGGGGAGTTGACTCAGCCCGTCATCCTTTTGAGGTCGGCAAATTGAGTACCAGCTCACTGGGGATGAATGTTGGAGTGGCGACCCATCCAGGATTGTGCCCAATAGCCAAGGAAACTGCTTCAAATGGAGCACATCCATTTGTACCATAGGAATCTCGATATAGTTATTTGGTAAAGGTAGACATTTGCCCATTGTCTAAGAGGTTTGGGAATGGGTACATGCATCATGGTTAGTTCGTCTATTTATTGCTGGTGTGGTGTCTCTCCATTTCCAAATATCTCTCTTTCCTTCATTTCCCATTTTGTTTGTTCCAACATTCCCTATTCAGCTCTTTCCAACAATTTTTCCTTCAATCCACTCGATCCGATCCAGAAATCTTTCTCTCGATCCACATTTGGTCTGTGCTTCAATCCACCATGGTACATTCCAGAAATCTTTCTCTCAATCCACACTTGGTCTGTGCTTCAATCCACCTCAGTCCGTTCCAGCAATCTTTCCTTCAATCCACTCAGTCTGTTCCAGCAATCTTTCTCTCAACCTACATTTGGTTCATGCTTTCAATCCATCTATTCAATCGGTCTATTCTCTCACTTTCAATCCAACCATTCACCCCGGACCAGTTTATTTCCACCTTTGGTCTGTCTGTTCATTTGACACTTCACTCTTTCATTATTGACAACTAATCTCCATCTAAACTTGTACATAAAACAGGACAAGCTATACTGGGTCTGGAGCGAGGGGAGCGCGCAGAGATGCCATGGTGGGCCTGGGGTACCACATGGTGCGACTACATTTGCAACACATATTCCTGTCCTCATCATATCCATTCCCCTCCCCCCCACTAGCATATATCATTTAGCCCGATACTTACCTGCCGCCCTTGTGGTCACGTTGGTCATTCCTACACTCCAAACTGCTTCTTTCGTTCTATCATTCTATATTTCCTTCTTCTCGCGGGATGAATGCAGGTACCATGTCTCACTTTGTGTTAAGATTTATAAGAATACTAACTTCGGATAAGTTTGCTCTCTTGGGCCTTGTCACTTTTCTAGTTTTTGCTGTAAATACATGCCCTTTTGCCTTTGCTTGATAAATAAAGAGCTGTAAGTAAAGTTATTTTCACCATTGATTTATAAGTAAATAATCGTGCATTTTCCATATGCTTCATTCTCGTATTTTCTTCCATTGATCTGACATAAGAGTGTGCGTAGTGGATAACCAGGAGATCTGCCCCAGTTTCCCTATGGTAGTGGTTAGCCATCATTCACTCATGGTTTGCTCGGCCATGGTAGTAATAGTAGTTGCAAGACGGGTGAATGCTTGGGAGTATGGTCCTTAGCTGAGGTCATTGACTCACGAACAGGTAATACGACATAAAGGCGAGGGGACCCTGTTAGAGCGAATTATCCCAACCAATGTCCACGGTTGCTTAACAAACTGCCGGCCTGTGGAGTTATTCTTGGCCTGGTGGCCTCAGGTCTGGATGTCAGGGAGCAGGTCCAAGGAACCCCCTCGTGCTAAACCCTGAACCCCAGTGCCGTAACAATATCACCACATTGTCCATTGTGTCAGTGATGGAATGTGTCTTTGGCATTTATAGTTGAGCTCCCTGAAATATAATATCCAATGCACCTTCTTAAAAAATACATTTAGAGAAGTCTCACTGGATGGATTTAATATCAGGAATCGCCATTTACTCCTTCCCAGTTGTTCGTTTGGAGGTTAAATATCTTGTGTGACTTTATTTTTGCTAGACAATTGTCGAGGCATTTATCGGAATTCCTGAATGCATTACCTCGATGGTGTAGATAGTGTGATTAAGAAAAACTTGAAATCAATTGGAAAAAGTTTTCGAAATGTGTAGTTATCTCCGCCACCTAAGGTAGATGGAGGTTATGTTTTTTTCACCACTGTCTGTTTGTCTGGCAGGATATCTCAAAACGTTGTGGATGGATTCGGACAAGACTTGGTGGCAAGGCTGGGTGTGCGACAATGATGAATTTATTAAATTTTGATGAATATCCGAATCGAATCCGGCTTATCAGTGGAAAACAAAACGCAAACTGTTCAGCCTGGCGGAGGTATGCACTCTACCTATTGCATTTCTAGTTTGTAATGTATTCAAAGAGTGTTTAAAAAAGTATGAACTTTTCAATAATTTGCATATTAATGCAAATGCATATGCACAGACCTCTAAGGTGGTCTGATAGGATGGCCCAGAGGTAGCGCACTTATCCTTGAGCTGTCTAGTCTCCGCTCGATCCTACTAGATATTGTCAGATTGATGTTTCACACGCAAGGCTAGGCTTCAATGTGGAAGGACTTTAAGCCGGAGGACCCCTCTGCCAGCACTGGTTGTTGGTCGACGTTAAAAACGGTGTGTGCACAATGTCCTTCGTGAAGAGGAGGTGAGTTATCGCAGGCACCCTGATCAAATGATAAATTCCTGCCCAAACTGACTGCTGCTACCACTTTGCAAGCACTGACATTTTTATGCCTCCGGCGACTGCATTATGTTTTCGGGTTCTGTCTGTCCATCTGTCTGGGCTAAACCTTGCTTTTCTCGGCAACCATATGTCCGATTGAGACGAAACTTTCAGGGTAGGAGTGACACCTATGCAGAATGTTTTTATGATAATTGTGACGTCATAGGTCACGTGGTATGGCAGCCATATTGGATTAAAAGCAAATAATGAAAAAATTATTTCTCTGAAACCGCTGATTGTAAATATTTGAAATTTGGCACATTGGCAAGTATGGGAAACAAAATGGGAAACAAAAGCATGATGATGATGACATCATAGGTGAGTTGGTATACCAGCAAAAAATGTTTTAATCAAAGTCCTTATCCTAAAAATCTGAAATTACATGCACATGATCTATGACCCATTTGTATTGAAATATAAAATTTATGACATCATAGGTCACATGGTTTGGCAGCCATATTGGATTTAAGGAAAATATTAAATAATTATATCTCTGAAATCGCTCACCCTATCGATGCGAAATTTTACAAATATCATCTAACAGCACTGATGCATATAGTTTGGAAATGATGATGTCATTGGTCACGTCGTTTGGCAGCCATCTTTGATAGAAAAACCAACCTATCCGATCAACACGAAACCACAAATGTGATCCCCCTACCCATACATATGCAGAGTGATGGCATCTACCCGTTGTGGGACTATGCGGAGGCATATTGGCGACACAGTCGCATTGTTTTAGTATCAAGACTAATATATTGATGATGGTGATGAATAATCTCAGCATTCATAATAATATGAGGAAAACATTTTCATCCGTTTATTTATATATACACATCATAGGAATTCATATGCACAGAATGTACATCGTATAGGAAAACAAAACGTGGATTAAAACAAATATTTCCAAAAATCAATTTCTTTCATATTGCAAAACCACACTCAGAAATAATTTATTAATGTGATTAATACAAGGTAAGGTCATTTGGCTTCGGTCCTGTTTTCGTGTTTTAAAACTGAATTGAAAAGCGTTAAATTGTCCAAAAAATACTGCATTTTCATTCATAAATATCATCTCATCATTGACAGTGATAACGAGTTAAACATCACTGCGCAAACTGCAGTAAGCCTATTAAATGTAGTAAATGCAAAACAATGTAATTCACTTGATGTTAATGAGAAAAGTATAAAATAAAAAACCTGAGACGTCCCACAAAGTCAAAAAGGTTGAATTTGAGGTCAGAAACCATGTTTATAGTGTCCATGGCATAACGTTAAACAGTTATTGTGGGTACATTTATTACATGAATAACAAATAATTTCGAATAATTCATTCACTCGTAAATTTCTCAATAATATGGCTTTTAGTAAACCCCTCTTCAAAAATGTTTAATGATTCAGGAAAAAGAAATTTCGCTGACGTAGACACATTCACTGAACTGTATTATGACGTAACAGTCGGAAGTCAGTTAGTGGTTATTACAAGTACAGTACATGTAAATATACAGGGTATTTAATTTTTCTCCATGCACATTATTCTCAAAGCCAGACTATACACATGTCACTGGACTTTTACTAATGTAACTTTAGCTCACATGATAGTTGCTGTTATTGTTATTGTTTAAAATACAAACTTTATAAAGCCTGAAAACAGGTTTTTAATAAATGGGTGGTCATGTTGGTAAACGAATACATCACTGATGTAGATATCATACGAAAAATGCAATTTGGTGTCTGTATGCCTGTCTGTCTGAGTGACCACGATACATTTGGTCTTTACTTATCCAATCTCAACCAAACTTGACAAGAGGATTAAGGGTCACATGATGGAAGTTGTAGCAACTTCATTTGGCCTCCTCCCCAAAAGGGTTTTCCACCTTGGGCGAAATCCATGTTAAGGTGTATATCCGTGTTCCCATAGCTAATCATGGCATTTTTCCAAGGCCGTTTCTAATCACAAAAGTAATGACACCAATTATAATGGCATCATATTAATGTTATTACAAAACAATATTGATACTAATAATATCTCCGCCCCCCCCCCCCCTCCTTCCCCAAGAAGTTTTCCTTCCTGGACAATGCTGTGTTAAGGTGTATAAATAGCTTATCGTGGTGTTTTGTGGGGAAAGCCGATAAGAAGCAAAAAATATTTGAAACCACAAACACATATGATTACCTTTTTTAATAGTCACTGTTGCTGTTTAACAATAAATTGAAAGAAACCTGGTGGAATATAGACATCCTTGAGGCATTCTCTGCTTATTGCATCAAGCACAGAATAACAGGCCCGAGCCGAGATCTACTGTAATTTATACACCACAAAGTAGAAAATAACATGACCCTTCCTTCCTATAACAAACACGTTGGGATATATGTACAGTAAAAACCAAAACATTTACTACAGGACAAACCAGACCAGGTGCATCATTTAGAATGTGTGACAAATGACAGAACTGTCCAATACTTAATGCCGTGTCAGCTGTTATGTCATGAATACAGCATCAGTCAACCTACATGGCCTTAGACGCCTAGCTTGATGAAACAGCAAGGTACAGATCATGTCCCGTAACAGGCAAAGCTGCGCGAACTGTGAGCAACAATGGCTGTCTGCCACACAAGCACATTCTCTCTGCCTTGCTGCATACCATCCAACAGGTGGGATTGTCGTCGAGTGTCGTAAAACCAATACAGGCCTTTCCGACCCAATAAAAGGCAACACGACATTAAACGTCATGCACACATGTTTATGTTGACTTTCATCAGGTAGGAAGGGCCTGTTTTGGATTATAGATTTTACCAGAAGAGGGTTTCTGGCAGATATTGTGCGACCTGAAGGAATATTTGGGGGAAAAGCACAGATAGAGCTGAGGGAGCAAGGCCGGATATGAGTCGGCAGAAGACAGAAAGATAACCAACCTGCCTGCGGCGAGTGAGTGAAAGGCCCTCGGAGTTAGCTTCATCGCGGGAGATTCCAATGATTCTGAAAGCTTTGGTTTGAACAGCGTGAAGCCGAGCCAGATGTGAGGCAGGAGCACCAGCCCAGAGGGGAGAGCAGTATTCCATTGAGCTGCGGATGAAAGCCTTGTATGTGGTGAGGAGCTCAGGTGTGCTAAGGAAGGACTTCGCACGACGGAGGATGCCCAGTCGGCGACTGGCTTTGGAGGCCAGCTTGGAAATGTGGTTTTCCCAGGAAAGATCATGGCAGATAGTGAGACCCAAAATCTTGAGCGACAGAACTTCTTGGAGAGGATTGTTGAGAAAGTAGATGGGAGGGTTGTCCAGTCGATCTTTTCGGAGAAAGACATCGTAAGAGTGTGAGATTTGTCAGGATTGAAAGACATTGAAAGACATTTAAAGACTTATTTCCTCGTGCATGTCAATATAAGCGTGTTGTAATTTATTAGGAATAGATAAACCGTGTCATAGAAAATGTTCAGAGGCTCTCGTCTTCCCGCCAAAATATATGTTTAGAACCCTACCTTTCCCCCCTCCTTAAATTTTTGAATCTTCCACGATACCATATGTCTTTATATGGTGTTTCTTTTAAGGCTAACGGCCAATCAGCATGACCCAACATGGCATTATAAGGAGGGTCAATGGAATGACACCAGACAGTCAAAGGCAAGCAGGATGACGAAATGTCGAGTTGCGATGTCCAATATAGTGAGGTTCACTATGTTAACAAATATAATTTCGTTCAGAATTTTTGGAGATTAGCAAACCTGTACATTTTTGGAATCATCAGAGCATGGAGAATCCGAAAATCAATGTTGGCATTTGCACAGACACATATTTTGGATTTTCAAAATGGCCGCCATAAAATACATATTTTGCGCTATTTCGGCTTCTAGTCAACCTAGAAACTTCATTAATTATGCTGATCCTATGTTTTCTGGGTCAAGGAATCCAATAAAGGCCTCAAAATAGTGCTCAGGATTATAGAAAAGCAACAAACAAAGTTAATTGAAAACCATTGTCTTTATATTTGTGATATAACTGTATTTAATACATAATACATGATATTGCAAGTCCTTTGAAGTTATAGGTATGGGTTTATAAAGCAAGAAAACAGCCTTGTTAGTATCAGATTGAACTATAAGTCCTATACACAGGATCTACTAGGTCTATAGTTTATAGGTCGGAAGATGTGAGCGGAATATTCTTTGTATCACTATCATCGGGAAAGTCCTAAAAGTGAAGCAAGTGTTAGGATTAGAAGTCTAATGATCCCACCAATGGTTTTCTTGACACAGAAAACATAGCATTAGCATATTTAAATAAGATTCAAGGTTGACTAGAAGCCGAGATAGCGCAAATTATGTATTTTATGGCGGCCATTTTGAAAATCCAAAATGGCGGCCATGCAGGTGTCTACGCAAATGCCAACATTAATTTTTGGATTCCTCATGCTCTGAATATTCCAAAAATGTATAGTTTTGCTAATGTCCAAAAATTTTGAACGAAAAAACATTGTGAACCTGACTATAATATGAGCAAACCCCACGAATGTGTTCAATGAACCTGGCAGGGAGAACTGGTCTATTAAATTGAAAATTAAATTATCTTTCCACTATTGGCTGCAGTACAATCCGACTGAGATGAGGGGGCTGTAGGTCTGCTGAGGTCATGCCTAATAGGTTGAGCCAATACAACTGTTTTTGTTTTATTTAAATTGTTCCTGGCTGCTCCCAGAAATGTTATATTTACTACAGACAGGTTCATGTGTGGCAGGCATTTCCTGTTGATAAGGATGCATGCATAATGCTTTCTGCTGCTCACATAAATGTAATCTACTACTCACATAAATGTTATCTACTACTCACATAAATGTTATCTACTACTCACATATATGTTATCTACTACTCACATAAATGTTATCTACTACTCACATATATGTTATCTACTACTCACATAAATGTTATCTACTACTCACATATATGTTATCTACTACTCACATAAATGTTATCTACTACTCACATATGTTATCTACTACTCACATAAATGTTATCTACGACTCACATAAATGTTATCTGCTGCTCACATAAATGTTATCTACTACTCACATAAATGTTATCTACTACTCACATATATGTTATCTACTACTCACATAAATGTTATCTACTACTCACATAAATGTTATCTGCTGGTCACATAAATGTTATCTACTACTCACATAAATGTTATCTACTACTCACATAAATGTTATCTGCTGCTCACATAAATGTTATCTGCTGCTTACCTAAATGTTATCTGCTGCTCACATAAATGTTATCTACTACTCACATAAATGTTATCTACTACTCACATAAATGTTATCTGCTGCTCACATAAATGTTATCTACTACTCACATAAATGTTATCTGCTGCTCACATAAATGTTATCTACTACTCACATAAATGCTATCCACTACTCACATAAATGTTATCTGCTGCTCACATAAATGTTAGCTACTACTCACATAAATGTTATCTACTGCTCACATAAATGTTATCTGCTGCTCACATAAATGTTATCTACTACTCACATAAATGTTATCTGCTGCTCACATGTTATATACTACACACATAAATGTTATCTACTACTCACATAAATGTTATCTACTACCCACATAAATGTTATCTGCTGCTCACATAAATGTTATCTACTGCTCACATAAATGTTATCTACTACTCACATAAATGTTATCTACTACTCACATAAATGTTATCTGCTGCTCACATAAATGTTATCTGTTGCTTACCTAAATGTTATCTGCTGCTCACATAAATGTTATCTACTACTCACATAAATGTTATCTACTACTCACATAAATGTTATCTGCTGCTCACATAAATGTTATCTACTACTCACATAAATGTTATCTGCTGCTCACATAAATGTTATCTACTACTCACATAAATGCTATCCACTACTCACATAAATGTTATCTGCTGCTCACATAAATGTTAGCTACTACTCACATAAATGTTATCTGCTGCTCACATAAATGTTAGCTACTACTCACATAAATGTTATCTACTGCTCACATAAATGTTATCTGCTGCTCACATAAATGTTATCTACTACTCACATAAATGTTATCTACTACTCACATAAATGTTATCTACTACTCACATATATGTTATTTGCTGCTTACATAGAAATGTTATCAACTACTCACATAAATGTTATCTGCTGCTCACATAAATTATATCTGCTGCTGACATAAATGTTATCTACTGCTTATAGTAACTGCTCACATAAATGTTATCTGCTGCTCACCTAAATGTTATCTGTTGCTCTCATAAATGTTATCTGCTACTCACATAAATGTTATCTACTGCTTATGGGAACTGTTCATAAAAATGTTATCTGCTGCTCACATAAATGTTATCTGCTGCTCACATAAATGTTATCTGCTGCTCACATAAATGCTATCTGCTGCTCACATAAATGTTATCTACTACTCACATAAATGTTATCTGCTGCTCACATAAATGTTATCTGCTACTCACATAAATGTTATCTACTGCTTATGGGAACTGTTCATAAAAATGTTATCTGCTGCTCACATAAATGTTATCTGCTGCTCACATAAATGTTATCTGCTGCTCACATAAATGCTATCTGCTGCTCACATAAATGCTATGTGCTGCTCACATAAATGTTATCTGCTGCTCACATAAATGTTATCTACTACTCACATAAATGTTATCTCCTACTCACATAAATGTTATCTGCTGCTCACATAAATTATATCTGCTGCTCACAGAAGTGTTATCTGCTGCTTATGGTAACTGCTCACATAAATGTTATCTGCTGGTCACATAAATGTTATCTACTACTCACATAAAGGTTATCTACTACTCACATAAATGTTATCTACTACTCACATAAATGTTATCTGCTGCTCACATAAATTATATCTGCTGTTCACATAAATGTTATCTACTGCTTATGGTAACTGCTCACATAAATGTTATCTGCTGCTCACATAAATGTTATCTACTACTCACATAAAGGTTATCTACTACTCACATAAATGTTATCTACTACTCACATAAATGTTATCTGCTGCTCACATAAATTCGATCTGCTGCTCATATAAATGTTATCTGCTGGTCACATAAATGTTATCTACTACTTATGGGAACTGCTCATGTAAATGTTATCTGCTGCTCACATAAATGTTATCTACTGCTCACAAAAATGTTATCTGCTGCTCACATAAATTATATCTGCTTCTCACATAAATGTTATCTACTGCTTATGGTTACTGCTCATATAAATGTTATCTGCTGCTCACATAAATGTTATCTACTGCTTATGAATACTGCCCACATAAATGTTATCTACTGCTCATTTAAATGTTATCGGCTGCTCACATACATATTATCTAATGCTTATGGTAAGTGCTCACATAAATGTTACCTGCTGCTCACATAAATGTTATCTACTGCTTATGGTAACTGCTCACATAAATGTTATCTTTCTCTCAAATGTATTCACCGCTCATTACCCCGTCACTGAAGGTGGACGCAGGTTAAGTTTTCACCTCTGTCTGTCTGACTGTTTGTCTGTGAACAGGATATCTTAAAATGTTGTGCATGGATTCTGAACAAATTGGGTGGAGAGTTTAGGTGTTTGACAAGGACGAAATGATAAGATTTCGATGAAGTTCCCGATCCAGATACTAGATTTTTAGGTTATTCCTCATCATCATCGAGAAAGGACCAATTACGATATAGAGCACGATAACTTAAAATTTTGTGGACGGATTCGGACGAAACTTGGTGGACAGGTTGGGTGTGTGGCAAAGACGAATCATTTCAATTTTTGCGAAGATCTGAATTTACCATTGAGAGATGGGGCCAAAAAAGATATATCGGACGGTATTTCAAAGTTGTAGACGGATTATGACAAAACTAGGTGAATGAGTTGGTTATGTGTCGAGAATAAGCCGATTCGATTTTGGTTCAGGTCCGAATCCAGATCCGGCCTATCAGTGGGATGCAAAACATAAACTCTTCAGCCGGCAGAGGTATGTGTCCTACCGAATGACGTTCTAGTTTATAAATTATTGTAATCAGCAGCTGGGCGTTCACTTAAGACAAAGTGAACTTAACAATTTCCAACTTAAAAGCTGCCGTGTATTACTTTCCTGACTTCACGAGAGGCATTTTGAAATGGCATCATAAGGATGGATACATATCATGAGGATTGAAAGGAATGGATCAAACTTAATTGGTGAGTGCGTGCTCGTTATTGATTGGATAATCTCGCATGCGTCAATGAGCTGATAATTTCTAACCCAATCAGCAAACTTCCTGGTGCACACTACAATAATGGTGTCTTTCTATGGTAGGAAATGATTTCCATAATGTGTTTTAAATGAACATTTATTATACAATATATTTCACAAAATATCACAATTTTTTTTTCATGCCAATTTTGTGTATAATTTGAGACCTGGACTTCTGGGAAATATGTATCGACTTACACACCAAAACAATATGGTATATATATTTACTGTATCAATACAGTAGGCTTAAAGCTCTTTCTAACCACTCACTAATATGGCTATATAGTGTACCTTTCATGTGGGCTCAAAAACTCAAATTTTGTATATTGATGCCCTCAAAGCCAATATCTCAGGGAAAATCACAAAACCGTCGGAAATTATCCATAAACGAAAATATCCGAAAATAAAAATCAGCCGGTGCAGCCTCGCTCTGTTTACGTCGTTTTATGTGACTCAAGACAATGGGACGTCACGTGATTTTGCATGGGCACGATCATTCCCAAAGGGAGCTGGCGTTTCTCCGTTTTATTGGTGGTATCATTTGAGAAGTGCCTGTGGATTTGTGTCATTTATGGACGACGTGCAGCGAGTGGTAGGAAGTCGTAAACATTTATCGTTTACAGAGAGTGCCGAGTGTCACAGCACATATTTTATGGTACGGCATGTTTACATTTACAGTCCAACCTCTGTATCAGATACCCTCGTTATAACAAACATTCAGAACATGTTGTGGGCAATGCATATTTCCCTTTATTCACAATCCATATAGCTGGAAATTAAACCAGAAATAAAGAAAGATTGCTCTGTCTTGACAATTCGAAACTAGATGCAAGGCCATGCGTTCGAAAATCCTCCAAATACAGATGAGATTGCCAAAAATAATTACCCAAAACATCAAAGAAACAATTGTTTTTATAATCGCAGAGGAGAAAAGGGGGTAGAGAAACTCAGCGGGGCAAATTAAGCTTGCTTGGTCTGATCTCTCAGTTATCTTACTAGAATTCACCAAATGTCCGTCTGTCTCTCCGTTCGAATGTACCGCAAAAACGGCTGAACCGATCACAACAATATTTTGGGTGGGTAATCCTCGGACCTCCTGGGGTAAAATAGGCTATATTGTTTTTCCAAATTTTCCAAGTTTTCCAATTTTCCAGTTTTTCCAAACACAATGGAATAATATTTACCGACATGAACAGTGATGTGGCTTTTATTGAAATTCTACAAAAACTGTTTAGATTTTGATGAAAATTACGAACCTGCAGCAAATTCGGAAGTGGACAGATGACCGCAATACACGGGTTTGATAATATCCCAATACAACCATCATTCAATCGTAATGTTAAATCGTTAAACGTTAATCGTGTTAATCGTTTTGTTAAAGTATCAATTGATGATTGCAATTGAGTGAATACAATTACGATTTTGAATTCGTAATTGTGTTCACCCAACCATACGGAACTTCACACCAGGATTTAAATATTTGTTTATGTCACAAATGTTGTTAAAAGTTTATTTTTTATATTAATGTTATTTAATTTGTGATTGGAGTTATGCTGTTTGGAATGAAAAAAGAGATATCGAGTTCAAGTGAATGACGACATGCCGTGATGGTTTCTACTTTCTAAACATGAATTCGTGGATCGCCATGTGCAGATTCGCCATTGACTGGGTATGGAACAAACGTACCCGTTTGTTTGCGAACGGGTACGTTTTTCGTGGAAGTCCTTCACAAACTTGCTGTCCATGTCTGACGTGCGACTGATGGTGCTACAGGAATGTGGAATTTATTGGTTTCATGCTTTAGCATTCGCCGTTTCTGCATTGTCTGTGTGCTCCTGGCCTTCTTCCCGTGCGTAGCACGGGTACCTCACTAGTCTTACTATAATTCACCAAATGTCTGTCTGTCCATCTGTTCCCAGGTACCAAAAAAACGGCTGAACCGATCGCAACGAAATTTTGGGTTGGTAATTCTGGGATGCCCTGGAGTAAAATAGGCTATATTGTTTTTCCAAAATATTGTTTTTCCAATTTTTTCCTCAATTTTCCAATTTTTCCAATTTTTCCAAACACTATGGAATAATATTTACCGATATGAACAGTGATGTGGCTTTTATTGAAATTCTATGAATACTGTTTATATTTTGATGATTTGCGTGTGATATGATTTAACGGATGTTTATGTAAATCGTTTAAAATTAAAAAAAAAGCCTTCAATTTCTGATATTTTGCCTTTTCATTTGGGCCTCCCAATTCAAGCCCCACTCGTAGGATGGTTACCGTTGCTAGTCTGATAAATATAAAGCTCTTTCTAACCACTAACTGACTGACATTAATTTTTATACAATATTTGCTGGATATACTTATGATAAAACTTGGGGGATGAGTTGGTTAGGTGACAAGAATAAGCTAATTCGATTTTGGTTCATGCTTGAATGCAGATGTGGCCTATCAGCGGATACAAAACATAAACTGTTCAGCCTGGCGGAGGTATGCACTCTACTGAATGAGCGCCCTTTTGTTTCTACCTTCTGGGTGTCGTAGAAAGGTGGAATTTGGTGTGCCAACGGACATCGGAGCTGGTATACCGGGAAAAATCACAGAACCGTTGTAAAGCATCTGTAAATGAAAATGTATGTAAAACACCAAAAATGTGTCTTAATAAACACCGATATCTATAGCAGGAGGTTGGTGATGCATGCCTATAATCATAAAGCTTCTATTTATTATTTATTAAGGTGTAAGCATATCCCCCTAGTAACTGTATATGACTGAGAGTATGAGCAAATGAAGCTTGCTTAGACCCCTTGGAACAGTCAAGAGAATAGGCTTGCAGACAGAATTTAGTTTTGTTGGAAGATGAATTCAGACTTCATAACAGCGTTTTTGCCTACCCAGTTGTTGTGGTTGTTGTTGTTTCAAATGCAGCCTGTGGCTGCTGGTTGCATAATTTTTCTGGAAGCGCGTTTGTACCGCTGATGCAGTGCCCCAATTACCAGTGAGCTGGTACTCAATTTGCCGACCTCGGAAGGAAGGCAGGCTGATTCAATCCCGCTGGCGTTAATTCAACGACCGACCGGGATTCAAACTCAGGATCCTAGGATTCCAAGCCGGCACCCTTACTGCTAAGCCAACACCAGGCTTCTGTCTACCCACTACCCAGTAAGGCATACCTTCTTCACCATACTACTTTATAAAATAAGGCAATTCTCTGTACTTGGGTTTGTGTGATAATTATAGAACCAAAAACATCTGGGCCAATATCCACCAAACTTTCCATACGTTCTAGGAATACCCAGGGTCACGTCCTGAGAGCAAAATACCACCACCTATCGCCCCACAAGAATGGGGAGATCACTTACGATTTCCACCTGTACATGTATCACAGTGCAAGTGGTTTACTGACCCCTGCTGGTGTAAGAGGGTAGATTACTCGTCATGTCAGAAAATATATTTGCCCCACCTCCCCTACTATCCCCATCAGTGGGTTTTTGGCTGCTAAAAACATGCAAAATGATTGTTATACTGTAATGTACACAAACTGCATGATTTTTGGGCAGTTTTTTTTACTCCTTCCCTCTCCCTGTGAAGCTCAGTGACACTTTGCTTTCCCCACACCCAAAAAATAGAGCAGTGAATTTGTCCTTCTGTTCTGAATGAAGCCTTTTTAAACGTTTGATTTACTTCCTTTCTGCAAGTTTATCGTTGGCATCCGACAGCTCAGTCAATGATATAGTGTTGCCCATAAGATCCCTCTAAATAATACAAACTTGCAGTTGAACTTCCTGCTTTCTCCTTTTTGGAAATGCCCTCTTGCAGTTTCAAATTAGTGATTTAAACGGTACCTCTGCCATTTTTTTTAATGGATTCAACCGAAAACATACTTTTTCCTCTCTCTCGCTCTCGCTAATCCTCTTCCACTTTTCTCTGCTCACCCTCATTTTCTCTCTTTCCTTCTTCTCTTCCTACGTTTTTCTTATAGTATCAAGACTGCCCCAAAATATGTGGAAAAGTGGCTAAGCAAATTAATTAGAAATGCAGTGTGTTATATTTCATGTTTCATGTTATTAATTGCCTTGTGATCTCATATGGTTCATTACCTCCAGAACCCCACGACCTACGGTTAAAATAGGGAATACGAAAACTCCATAAAGCTGCCTATAAATGCAAATGTTAGAACTGAAACTCAACTTTTAGTTTCTGTGTCAGGTTGTCTGCCTAATACTTCTTGCTTATTCATCAAAGGAATTTTAATTGCTAATTATGTTCACGCTTCACAGTCAAGAATGGAATACTTTTCCTGTATCACTGTGACTTATTATTAATGACCCTAATTATTGCCACCTTCTTGTGGGGCAGTCAGGGGAACATTGTTGGTCCGATTTTTTTAAGAAGCAGCTGGCCAGGCCTGAAATTCAACCGAACGCGTATCGGTAATTTGTCATTCGTTCCAGGATACCGGAGAGGTATCTTTGCAAAATACACCATTGGGTCTTCAAAGACCAACAACGACCAGTGCTGGCAGATGGATCTTCTGGCTTAGAAGTCCTTACTGATGGACGATGTACATTGATGTGCATGAGAAACACCAGAATGACAGTCTATTACTCGGCCAAGCGAGACAACTCAAAGGTGAGTGTGCACCTAAGCCACCCTGCCCAGGGAATATTCTTCCTCTGTGTGTCCACATGTTTCCCTCCGATGTATATTGTAATAGAAAACAGTATTCAGCAGCTGATTACAACAACTTAATGAGTCTTGTAATATTATGACGACATAACGATTGCATTGCCAGGGACTCTCTCTTTTTATTTCCTACCACAGCTGTCAAGTGTAATCTCATACTATTCAAGTGATAGCTCCAAATTGTTCATTTCCTCAACTGATTCACGAAAAAATGTCTCACTGCTTTGTTTATGTTTTAATGGTATCAGATGCATCTGGCTGTGGGGAAAAAAAAGGCTTGCTGAAAATTTCAGCAGGAAGGAATCAGAGAGGATGAAACCCTCTATAATCATGGGCTCAGGATTAGGGATGAGAAATGGGTTATGGGAAATTATTTTGTCCTTCTGGGAAAGCTGTCGGAGAGTATAGGAAGGTGGGCCTGCCCAAGGTAAAGTGTACCGCCGTGCTGCTCTGGTACCGGGTCGATGGAGATTCATCTGACTCGGTCGTCAACTCCAGAGGATGAGGAGACGCAGATTGATGCCAGGTTCGAATCATTCAAGCTACGGCGTTGTTGGCATCGGTTAACTTCTCAGCTGGAGAGAGTTGTCCTTGTTCGCTTTGGCCGTTTTCATTCTCTTTCTTGCGCACAGAATGTCTGCAAGAGTAAACACAAGATGATAATTATACATCACTTGCAAAACACAACAAAGTTTGTTTTAATTGGATATTTGTGAATCAAAATGCTCCCACCTTTAATGTCACATGAATGCCTCGAGTTGCTTAAGATAAATTTGCTCAGAACTTCAATAAATAATTCAGGCTGTATGAACAAAATTAACTCACACCGGAGAGATTTTTCAAAGTCAGCTCAACAGGTATTTAAATGAATTACTTTAGTGATGAGGAAGTTAATGAGCCGTTTACTGTAATCAATGACATTTAGGTGGGCATTAGCAGCTGGCTTCGTTGCATTGATGTCTTGAGATGAATCATCTTGTACTTGACCACGATCTAGAAGAAAACGGTCAGAAAAATCAAATCTGAATGTTATAGGTATCTTTATTTCCGAGAGTGATTGAAGGCTCATAGAGGAGAAAGAAAGAAAAGAAAGAACCACCTTTAGAGGTCGTTTTCCCCATAGAGCAGGTGTTGGCCTTTTTCAGGCACCATGGTCCCCTTTTTTGAGGCAATGTTTTATGGTCGGATGCCCTTCCTGCCACCAACCCTGTTAGTCGCCTCTTGCGACAAACAGGGAATTACCAGTGAACTGGTACTCAATTTGCCGACCTCGGAAGGATGACAGGCTGAGTCAACCCACCTGGCGTTAATTCAGCGATCGACCAGGATTCAAACTCAGGATCCTCGGATCCCAAGATGGCACCCTAACCGCTAAGCTCAGGAGAGGAGCTTGTACATAAATCACATCCAGGACATGGAGTGTACCTTTATATGTGCAAATGAAACCTGGGATTCCCTGCATCATGAGCCATGAGCTCCAAATTGAGGTACCAACAGCTGCTGCCTCTATGAGATAACAAACGGTTTTACAGAATTGATAAAGAAGAATTGAGAACCTAATTTGATATCAATATATGGGAAAAATTGTTTGGCCACTATGAGAGAGAAATGTGGAAGTCAGTCAACGAACTACATTGTATTCATTCATGCATTCGATGCAGCAGATCAAAAGCTGACTGTCTGTTTTTTTGGAAATCCATCCTCAAAATGGATCGCTCGACAGGCTGAACTTTTCTGTGAGCGGCAGTGGCTGTTCACTTTTTACTCATGAATGGCAGATGAGGCACGAGAGTTGGCCTGGAGATAGCATACGAGGTAAGGCGTCTCACGTTGGAGAACGTGGCAGCCACAGAGAAGAGTTTTAATATGCCGAGGGAGACATGACATGCAGAAAATGTCATGAACTCTCAGAGTGTGCAGTGAAAGATAAAATATACAATCTTTTGTTGCCAAAATGCTTTCAAGGTTGGTATTTTAACAAGAAATGGTATATATAATTTTATAAACAGGAATCAAATTCCTGCGAGGGGCTAAATGTGAAAAAATTCTGACTCAATGCGGGGCTCGAACCACGGACCTCCGTTGATAACGCGTCAACAGCCCACAGCCCACAGCCCACATATATATATATATATATATATATATATATATATATATATATATATATATATATATATATATATATATATATATATATTGTTGCGGATATGAGGAGTGCATTTTTTTTTGATTGTGTGTATTGTAGTGGTAAATTGTTGTGTAACATTGGTTGGATATGGCCCCTCCTGCCTCCAGAGTTGTGTAAAGGTAAAAAGGGCGTCTCGGTAGTTAATTCCATGAAACACCACATTGAAGGACCCGATAAAACCCTTGTTCAGTAGCTTATATCTTATTATGTGTTTTAGGGTAAGGCCTTGTCTTCCATTAAAATAATACTCCATTGCACCGAATCAATTAAGAATAGCTCCCCTTCAATACTTCCATTTCCCAGCCAAACTCTCCATCTGCGGGTAAAGCAGTTCACAAGCGTGGGGTGCACGCCCTCTCATTTCGCTGCTATAGTGAATATGTGCTCCATGCTCTGTTTGAACAGGAAGGGCAGGGTCGCCCGAGAGAGGCAAGCCCAGGGCGCGCCACGAAGGGCGGGGCTGTTCAGCCCCATGCCCAAATAAGGAAACAAGCCCGTGGCTTGCCACGAGGGGCGTGCCGTCGGCGCCATGCCCAAATAAGGAGACAAGCCCGTGGGATTACCATACAAGGTCACGAAACAGAGCACGGGGGGGAGGCTGTACCGAAACCGAGGAGGGCGTGTCACACCCGCGCTGAAGGTTTGGACAGAAGGGTGCGACGATCGCTGGGACAAGCTACACCAGAGATACGGCAGATGAGTCCAGGTGCGTAAGAGGGTTGGCAGTCCACCGGGAGAGAGTTCAGAGTTGCACCGGAGTTGCGTGAGAGATACGAAAAGCCTTTGACAAAGAGCCGCTTCAACCAGCCCCGTTTCAACAAGCCGAGTGACCCTGCCGGCGTGCGCTGTAAAGCCGAATACATGGAGCTGCCGGCTCCTCGCTTCCCGCCCGGAGTGGACCTGCTCGCTGTGCCCTGTGATCCCGCCTGCTCATCCCTCCAAGTCCAAACGATTCTTACCCTTCCATCCATTTGCGTACGTGAGTTTGTTCTGTTTGTGCTGTCCTGGGTAGTAAACTAAGTCAGTATAAGCTAGTAATTTGCACTGTGTTACCTGTTTTTCATGTCCGCTGTAAATACCCATGACTGCTCTTTTTGCTTATGTGTGTGTAAATAATAATAAACCCCGTTACTCTTCTGTACGTCTTCTTCTTCTTCCTCTTTGCATTCGTCGTCTTAGTCTTTTCCACATTGAATATCTGTGGCGCGATACGGCCAACGTTTGGGTGAATCGGGTTTAGTCGGGGAACAACTGTTCGGTCGCGGAGCCTCCGCTCGGCAAACATACCATCCTTAACCGTGTACCGTAACAATTGGTAGTCAGGAGTTGGGATTCGAACCTGGGACTAAATTTATTTAGCCCAAATTTTGGAACACCAATTGTACTATTGGCGTAACAATTGGTGTCAGGAGTGTCGGATCGGACCCGAAGCGCGCTTAGTGCGCTCAAAATTACGAGCTGCTGGAAATTTGTGTTGTAAAGCAAAACCCGAATTTTGAAATCGCGCCATGGCTGGTCAAGGCGACGGGATGCCAGTGGGAGAGATAGACGGGGTGGAATCGACCCAGGACCTCGGGGAAATGTATATGGAGGATGTGGTTGAGGGGGTATCAGGCGCACAAAATGGCGCTCTCGCGCACGTGGTTGAGGGGGCCACGGCCGCGGAACCAATGAGCGCGGCCCAAATGCAGGCCTTCATGGCCCAATTCATGGTGGAAATGCAGGAAAAAAACGACAGTATGGAACGAATGGAAAACAGAATGAGGGCTGATAGTGAACGAATGAGGGACGAAATGAGGGCTAATAGTCAGCAATTGGGGAACCGGATGGAGGCTCAGAATGAGCAATTGGGGATAATGAGGGGCGAAGCGAGGGCTCAGAGGGAGCAATTGGGGGTAATGAGGGACGAAGCGAGGGGTACCGGTGAGGGGTTAGACAACGGGATAAAAGAGGTAAAGAATGGGTTACCGGGGGTGGAAAATAGAATGGCTGCCCAGGAGAATCAGATAAATGGGGTGAAAAATGGGTTAATGGGGCTAGAAAATAGGATGGAAGGCAAATTGCGGGAGATAGGGGAGCAATCCGCCTGATAAATTAAACAAATGGGAGAGCAGATAGAGGAGGTGAAAATCGGGGTAGAAAACAAACTGGATGCTCAGAGGGATGAATTGGGACAGATAAGGGTGGCATCTACAAAAGAGAGGGAGGAGATGAAGGAGGAGATACGACGAGGTGTAAGTGAGGAGGTCTCGGGGGTACGCGAGGAGGTAAAGCGAGGTGAAAAGCGTATGGAGAAAGAGGTGAGAAATGGGACGGCAAGGTTACAAGGGGGCATAGAGGACCTGACGGAGGAGGTGGAACAGCTGACGGTGGGACAGACGGAGTTAGTGGAGCAGGTTCAAAGGAACACTGCGGTATTAGGAGGGTTGAAAGCGACACAAAAAGAAATAAAAAATGACTTGATAGCGACACAGAGGCAATGTCAGATGGTATGTGAGGGACTGACAACGAAGTTGGAAGAGGTGACAGAAGTAATGGAGACAAAGGACCGAGAGGTGAGGACACACATAGAAACGGTAAAGTAGCCTTAGAGGACGAACTTGAGGAGACGCACCGGGAAATAAAAGAGGTGAAGCAAAAATTAGAGGAAGTGGAAGAAGAGGTGAGTGAAATTAAGAAGAGACGGACAGAAACTAAGAGAGAAATACAGGAGGAGATGATGGAATATGTACAAGGTCGGTGCTCAACTCATAATGATGTGCTCGCTAACCAAATAAAGAGTTTGCAGGTGGCGAAGGAGGTGCGGAGACGAGGTGCCAAGGTGAGTGGCGATATACGAGGAAATGTATATGAAGTGAGGGGAGCTTCAGTCGGCTTGGGGGTTGCTTTGGACCCGGGTGTTCGTGAGAGGCCGATGGCGAAGTGTGCAACAGGTACGGTGTGCGAAGTAGGAGGTGTGCGAGAATGTCCGACTCTGGGGTGTGTGAGGAAAAAGTGCGCGCCGAGGAGTGAGTGTGCTGCCGAGAGTGAGTCGGTCTTAGCGTGTGTGCGAGGGAGCACATGGAAGCGCGTAGTGAGGAGTGTTACAGAGGATGTAACGGAAGAGTGTACACCTGTGGTGAGTGTTACGGTGGAAGTAATGGGAGAGTGTGCACAAGAGGATGCGAGAGAAAGGTGTGTAACTGACGGGTGCATGAGGAAAGAGTGCGCTGTCAAAAGTAAGGGAGAATGCACGCCTGTGGTGAGCGTTACAGAGGATGTAACGGGAGAGTGTGCGCAAGAGTGTGCGCGAGAAAGGTGTGTAACGGACAGGTGCATGAGGAAAGAGTGCGCTGTCGAGAGTAAGGGTGAGTGCGCTGTCAAGAGTGGTGGTGAAAGTAGTGAGAGTGACACGGAGCGTGAGTTGGTTGTGACAGGTGAGAGAGGATGTACACCTGGGATGGCAGGAAGCACACCTGGGATGGTAGAACGCGTATGGGAATGCACGCTGGAATTGGTAGTGAGGCACGTGGTTGGGTGTGCGAGTGAGAGCACACCTGTGATTGTCACAGAGGAGGTGACCGAGGAGGGGGCGCGAAGAGGTGTGTTGGTGAGGTGTGCGAACGACGAATGTGTGCCAAGGTGTTCGGTGGTCAGGTGTGTGACCAAGTCTGCGAGCGGAATGAGTGTACCTGGGTGTGTTAGAGAAGGTGCAATGATGAGGAGCATGGGAACAGCTGGATGTATGAGCAAGGAACGGGCTGCGGGGTGTAAGCATGCAGGTGAGGCATCGACGGTAACCGGGTTAGAGGTTAGAACGACTTATAGCCGAATCGGGCCCTCGGTGCGCGTCGGGCAGCTTCGCGTGCCGCGAGGACCAGCGGGGATCCGAACCACGGCGGGTCCGAAAGGACCGCCGTACGTGATCCACGCTGGGCCTCGCTTGGAACGGACGCGTCCGTGCTCCGCTAGGCGGAACGGGCAGCCCGATAGGAAGGGTCGTCATGGCGACCCCTTTTTGTTGAGGCGTTCCGGCAGGTCGAGATCGGGACATTGGATGGCTCCGTGCCGAGGTGGTGCGTGCGATCTCGGCCCGGGTAAGCCCCCGTCCCTGCACCGAATGCGGGACGTATCCAGCCGCTGGCACAAAACAACCCGCATTCATTGCTCGGCTTTACGAAGCCGAGCTCTGGAAGTGAATTGGCGCACCAAGAGGCACTAGTGAGTAGACTGATGACGAGAATAGTGTTTTGAACCCGAAATTAGAAAAACAAAATTTGATGATTGGCAAAGGATTGGCAGAGTGATGATTGGTAATGGTACAGTGATTGGCAGATGATTGGCAATTTTTTGATTTGTGGAAATTGGACGAGCAACATTTATAGTAAGGGATGCCCCATGTGATGGGATGGCCAATCCACCATCCCTCACAGCGGGGGGGCAAAGGAACATTAGGTTTATGGGGTTGATGGCAGTGAAAACTAGCCCGGGAGGGTTAGGATATATCGTGTGTAGGGATCTAGAGAGATGACATTAGGTAACGTTAAGATTAGTTAGTGACAATGACACCTGTAGTGGGGACGCAGGTAGATTAGTGTGGATGATAATGACGAGGGAGCGCAATAATGTAAGGGGCGACTGGGAAGCGCAAGTTTCAGAGGGGAGTAGTTAGATGAGATGATGCGTGTGAGTGTTGGAGGTGTTTAGAAGTGTATTGTGAAAAGTGTGTAAGGAACAGGTGTGATTGCACAGGTGTGCAACTGGACAGGTGTGTGGAGCAGTGTATGAGTGAGTGATAGTGATGTGAGTTGTATTGACCAAATGGTCCAGGGAGGAGGAGGGTGCAGGTGGCACCAGGTGTGAGTGCACAGGTGTGCAACTACAGGTGAATGGAGAATGGGAGTGTGGAATACAGGGAGTGTGGAATATATAGGGTATTGGAATGGATGGTCGTGGAGTGAGTATGGTGGAAACTATGGAGTGGAGTGGATGGTGCGGAGGTGTGAATGGGGGAAGAGTGGACCCCCATCACGAATACCCGGGGCAGGTAGTATAACGGTTAGGTAGAGGGTACAGGTAAATTGTGGTTGGATATTGGCTTCTGTGGTGCGGGTGGAAGAATGGTGATTGGATGGGTGCATTAGTGTTGTGGAAATGGCTGGGCGTGTAGCCTGTTAGTGTGTGTAGTTGGTTTGAGCACTCCACCACTGTGAGGATGTCGGCCAGGTGAGGCCGCAGTTGGGCTCTGGGAGCCGGTAGTTGTGGATGGGGCCCGAGGATCCGGAGGACGGACCCGGGTAGCCCAGTGCCAGAGGGCACCAAGGGGTGACAGAGCCAGGAGGGGCCTTCCCCAGTTAGTTAGGTTAGGGTGAGGAGCTAGGTAAGCTCGGGTGGAAACTACAGTGGTGGAGGTGTGCAGGTGGGTAGACCTGCTGGGAGAGCTACACGTCTCAGCCCAGAAATTGTGCAAGGGCACCGGGAGATGAATCGGGGGAGTGAGACCCCAAAGTGAGAAGCACCACAGTTTGGTCAATGGGAATTGGTTTTTAGAACCCATAGTGTAAGTTCGCCAATGGATTGGCAGGGAAAGACCCCGGGTAGTGTAAAAGTGTGTTAAAGTCATTTAGAGGATAGCTAGGATTGAAGTCTCCTTGCACCATCTGCATCCACTCACCTGAGATGACGTACCTCCACACCATGCCAGGTTGTTTTATTATTTTTGATGCAAATGTTTGGAATGTGAGACGCATCATGACGTGGGTGTGACATTGTGCTTGATGTTCCATCTCTCCCTCCTTATGAGGATTGATGATGAAGTGGGTGATGGCAAATTTTGAAGTAGAGGGATTGTGGTGACGAATTTGGTATTGGGGAAATATGGGGAGACGTGACAGTAGCGACGAATTTGTAAATGTGTAGATTTTTGTACATATGGGGTAAGGGCAAGGGTAGTGTAGGTGACAGGGGGGTGACGTACGGTAGGGACGAGCTTTCTCACTTCGCCCTCCGTACGCATTTCGCCTTGCATTGCCTTGTTGATGTGTACCCTTGTGACCTTACCCCTCGCTCATCTGTCTTCCCCCCTTTGTCTCCCACATGAGGACTTGAGCGCCACTGGGTGCCGAGGGGAGCGTGCATGAGTCCGCCATTGTGCGCCCGGAACTCCCAGAACCAGCTGTCTGCATCGATGCACCACATTATGGACCACATGTCTGTGGCCAAGCACCACTTATGGACCCCATGGGTTGGGGCATGGCCCCTCTGCTGGAACTGGCCATGAGGGCCCGAAATCTTGCTGGCGGACCTTGGTCACAGGGCACCGATGCCCCACAGGTGAACCACACTAGTCGGCCCTGTGGGCCATAAATAAAGAAAATAAAAACAGACACGTTAGGTGCATTTTATTGCAAATAGGCCGCCAGCAAAGGAAAAAAAGACAACAACTGGAAGAAATAATAATAGCCAGCAGAGGGAGCCGAAGAGCAAGAGACCACCTGCAGGGTTAGGGGTTGTTGATTTATTTTTATTATTGAACATTCATGAACACTGATGAACTGTGGTGACCGCACCGATTGGGGCTTGAGGGTGTGTTGGTGCGGTTTTGGGTGCTTTCATGGTGCATTGATGCAGAGCAGACTGTCTCCCCCCCCAGAAAGAACAATTACAGGTCCTGGGTTGCGTTTTGTAAATAAAGTAGCGTCAATTGTAAATAATGCTCCCCACCGTCAGTGTGTAGTTTGAAGACCATTCCGCAATTCGGTTAGCTGTGGGCGTGTCTGTTAGGCAGGGTGCAATGGAGCAGCGGGACATATTTATCTATGTTTTAAAACTGTCGCACTCAGGGTCAGGTTAAAAGTAGAGGGAACTACACCTACGTGTCACACTAAATTAAAGTTATAGGCCCGGGACATGCCTAAGAGGAGGAGGGTGCAGTGTTGCGGATATGAGGAGTGCATTTTTTTTTGATTGTGTGTATTGTAGTGGTAAATTGTTGTGTAACATTGGTTGGATATGGCCCCTCCTGCCTCCAGAGTTGTGTAAAGGAAAAAAGGGCGTCTCGGTAGTTAATTCAATGAAACACCACATTGAAGGACCCGATAAAACCCTTGTTCAGTAGCTTATATCTTATTATGTGTTTTAGGGTAAGGCCTTGTCTTCCATTAAAATAATACTCTATTGCACCGAATCAATTAAGAATAGCTCCCCTTCAATACTTCCATTTCCCAGCCAAACTCTCCATCTGCGGGTAAAGCAGTTCACAAGCGTGGGGTGCACGCCCTCTCATTTCGCTGCTATAGTGAATATGTGCTCCATGCTCTGTTTGAACAGGAAGGGCGGGGTCGCCCGGGAGAGGCAAGCCCAGGGTGCGCCACAAAGGGCGGGGCTGTTCAGCCCCATGCCCAAATAAGGAAACAAGCCCGTGGGATTACCATACAAGGTCACGAAACAGAGCACGGGGGGGGGGGGGGGGGGGGGGAGGGCGGTACCGAAACTGAGGAGGGCGTGTCACACCCGTGCTGAAGGTTTGGACAGAAGGGTACGACGATCGCTGGGACAAGCTACACCAGAGATACGGCAGATGAGTCCAGGTGCGTAAGAGGGTTGGCAGTCCACCGGGAGAGAGTTCAGAGTTGCACCGTAGTTGCGTGAGAGATACGAAAAGCCTTTGACAAAGAGCCGCTTCAACCAGCCCCGTTTCAACCAGCCGAGTGACCCTGCCGGCGTGCGCTGTAAAGCCGAATACAAGGAGCTGCCGGCTCCTCGCTTCCCGCCCGGAGTGGACCTGCTCTCTGTGCCCTGTGATCCCGCCTGCTCATCCCTCCAAGTCCAAACGATTCCTACCCTTCCATCCATTTGCGTACGTGAGTTTGTTCTGTTTGTGCTGTTCTGGGTAGTAAACTAAGTCAGTATAAGCTAGTAATTTGCACTGTGTTACCTGTTTTTTCATGTCCGCTGTAAATACCCGTGACTGCTCTTTTTGCTTATGTGTGTGTAAATAATAATAAACCCCGTTACTCTTCTGTACGTCTTCTTCTTCTTCCTCTTTGCATTCGTCGTCTTAGTCTTTTCCACATTGAATATCTGTGGCGCGATACGGCCAACGTTTGGGTGAATCGGGTTTAGTCGGGGAACAACTGTTCGGTCGCGGAGCCTCCGCTCGGCAAACATACCATCCTTAACCGCGTACCGTAACAATATATATATATATATATATATATATATATATATATATATATATATATATATATATATATACAGTGCCTATAGAAAGTCTCCCTGAAGCGATGGCGAGAAGAGAACAATGGGAAAAGATTGTCTGTAGTGTCCGATCAAGATCGACCTGATGATGATGATAGAAAGTCTACACCCCCTTTAAATTTTTTACCCTTTGTAGCCTTATAGCCTGGAATGAAATTGCATTAAATCAGACTTTTTTCACCTTTACTTAAACATCGTAACCCACAACTTCCAAGTGAAAAACAAATTCATCAAATTTCAGAAAATTTATTAAAAATACAAAACTAGAGTATCTTGGTTGGATAAGTGTCGACCCCTCCTCCTCCCTCCCCTCCCCCACCCCTTGAGTTAGTACTTGGTGGAAGCACCGTTGACAGCAATTACAGCTATGAGTCTTTTGGAATAGGTCTCTAACAACTTTGCACACATTGATCGGGCAATATTTGCCTATACTTCTGTAAAATAAACTGTACGTCTCAGTCAAGTTGTGTGGGGAGCGTTGATAGACAGCAATGTTCAAGTCATGCCACAGATTTTCAATTGAATTTAGGTCGGAACTCTGAATGGGCCAGGGCCACTCAAGGACATTTCTCTTTTTGTTCCTTAGCTACTCCAGTATAACTTTGGTTGTGCTTCGGGTCGTTGTCATGCTGAAAGGTGAGCTTCCATTACAAATTTTAGCTTTCTTGCAGAGGGCAGCAGGTTTCCCTTTGGGATTTTGCTGTATTTTGCTCCATCCATTTTCCCTTCTATCCAGACAAGTGCCCCAGTCCCTGCTGATGAGAAACATCCCCATAACATGATGCTACCACCACCATGCTCCACAGTAGGGATGGTGTTCTTTGTGTGATGTGTTGTGTTGTGTTTGCGCCAAACGTAACGATTTGAATTTATGCCAAAAAAATTTTGTCAGACCACAAAACCTTTTGCCACATGGCTTCAGAAGTGTTTTTTGCATCCCTCAAATGGGACTCAAGGTTTGCTTTTTTGAGTAATGGCTTCCTTCTTGCCACCATACCTTACAGGCCAGACTTGTGGAGTGCTTGGGATATTGTTGTCACATGCACACAGTGACCAGGCTTTGCTCTAAAGGCCTGTAGCTATTTCAAATTTGCCATTGGCCTCTTGGTGGTTTCTCTGATTAGTATCTTCCTTGTTTGGTCATCCAGTTTGGAGCGACGGCCTGATCTAGGCAGGATTGTGGTGGTACAACACGCCTTCCACTTCTTAATGATCGTCTTGACTGTGCTCCAATGGATATTCAAGGCCTTTGAAATATTTTCATACCCATCCCCTGATCTGTGCCTTTCCACAACTTTATCCCGGAGGTATTTTGAAAGTTCCTTGGTGCTCATGGTTGAGTCTTTGCTGTGAAATGCACTACCCAGCAGAGGAAACATACAGGAACAGCTGATTTTATTCTGACATAATCAGAATCACTGCATTTTAACACAGGTGGAGGCCAATTGGTGTGTGATTTTGAAGGTGATTGGTTACACTTGAGATAATTTACAATTACTATTCGTACAAGGGGGATGGGGTTGGACACTTATCCAACCAAGATACCCTAGTTTTGTATTTTTAATAAGTTTTCTGAAATTTGTAGAATATGTTTTTCACTTGGAAGTTGTGGGTTACGATGTGTAAATAAAGGTGGAAAAAGTCTGATTTAATGCAATTCAAATCCTGGCTATAAGACAACAAAAGGTGAAAACCTGAAAGGGGGTGTAAACTTTCTATAGGACTGTTACGGCTTCGTCACTTCCGTTGTTGTGGTTTTCATCCACTGTAAACATTTTTTATTCCATGTACTATTATTGTTGTCATTTAAGGGAAATAGAGATTGCTATTTTCAAAAGGTAAAAAAGTTAATGTTTTAAATGAAACCGGACGACGACGAAGAGGAAGAGGAGGAAGAGAAGGCGGAGCGAGTGAGTCGGACAAGAAGCCGAGCTGCTTCGAGGTCTGGAGTGAACGATTGGCGAACGAAGGTCACGAGTGAACTTTGGGTTTCCCGGGAAAGGGATTCCTGCGACAGAGTTGTCATCGCTGTGACAGATAAACCAGTGTGACAGGTTTTGCGGTTGATTCCGGAGAGAATCGTCAGAGTGCCGTTATGCCACGAGAATGGGCCGTCGGCCATTTTTACCTCGCGCAGGATTTGCGCTTCGCTCAAGGTTTTTCATCTCGTTTCAACCATTTTCACCGCATTCAGACGTTAATCTGGTGTGTGTGTGTGCAACGTGGCATTTGAGTGGGAAATCTGCGGTTCGCCGAGTGGGAGCCATGGAATGTCCATACCCGAGGGTGTGATTTCCCAGTCGCCTTGAGGGCACCTTTGCACAGCTTTGGCAGCGTGACTGTGACTGTCATCCGAACAGGATTCTGGTCTCGATTAGACATCGTTCTGACGATTACTGGAGCGGATCGACTTTGGCTTGATGCCGGAATAGAGACAATGGGAATGTTCCTCTTTTCGCTCACTTGGAGCACAGTGAGTTATAGTGTACGAACCTGATGGTACCATCATAGGAAATATATATTGGTTGTACAATTGATTACTATTGTTGTTGTACTGTTATTCTTGTGTGATCTTAATACAATACTTGTTTGTTGGTAACTGTTACGGATTTATGTGGATTTATGTGAATTACTATTCAGGTCTTTGCTTATCAATGTGTAGTCGATTAAAGGTTGTTGTGATTAAAGGGTCAGGAGCCCTTCTGGGAAAAAGGAGACCGGAAACGGAGGAAGAAAAAAGACACGAGGTCCTGGAGAAGCGACGATCTTCTTCCTCTTCCTCGCCGAGCTCCGACGAGAGTTGGTATCGATATTGAGCAGCGTGGAGGACGCTGCGTTTGAAAGCCCGTCTGACAAAAGGAGTTACCTGCGCGGGGTAATTACCCCTTGACACGTCAAGTTGCCGTGGGTTCGTGCACGGAACCCAGCGTCCGGCACAGTTTGCCTCACCGTCTACAAGGACGCGTATGGGTCGCACCTTGGGCCTCGCGCGCGTTGCAAGCCGCGCTTGGTTTTGCCCCGTTGCTTGGCAAGGAGGTGTGCGCTGCAGCAGCTGTCCCCGGTACGAGACGTGCACGTTTGGAGCACGTCTGCCCGGGGTTCGTTCCACCGCCCGTGTGCGGAGAAGAGAGACATTGGGAGGGACAGTGGCCCAAGTGGTCGTGAGTGGGGACAGGGGGGGACACATATGTAAGATGGCCATCTTAGTGATTGATTGTTGATTGTTGATGGTTGTTGATTCCTGGGGGGAATATATTATTGATTACTCCGGATCCTTGGTGTGGGGTTTCTTATTGACTGGAATTCATATTGATTGTGTTATGAAAGCGTATAAATCATATATCTTTCTGGCGGGGTGCCTCCCACGGTCCGGGGGTCACCGAGACCAGGTAGTTACCGGGAGGACCACGTAACAGAATTGGGGGCTTGTCCGGGATTACGATTTGCGGATTCGCAATTGGGTCTACGTCCGGGATCTAAAATTGTATAAAATAATAAAATAATATTTTTATTAATTAAAATTTATTAATTAAGTATTAATTGGTAAATTTTTGAGGAAATTGGGGGTAAAGTCTTGGGTGAAGGTTAACAGGTGTTAACGATAGGCACCATGGCGTTTGTGGCACAGAACTTTGCGGTAACCCCGAGTGAGGCACAGTTCCGAGCGTTACTAAAGTCGGACCTCTTGAAATTGGCCAAACATTTTAACTTGGAGGTCCGAACTAATTTGAGGAAGGCAGAGTTGCAGACCACGGTGATACAGTCTATGGTGGGGTTAGGAACATGGGACGAGTTAGCCTGGGAGTGGCTACCCGAAGAACCAGAAGACGTTGAGCTCCGGAAACTGGAGTTGCAATTACGGAGCCAGGAACGGATCAAAGAAGAAGAAAGGAAAGCAGAAGAGAGGAGAGAAGAGAAACATGCAGAGGAAAGGAGAGTGGAACGAGAACTCCAAGAAAGGTTAAAAGAAGAGGAAAGGAAAGCAGAAGAGAGGAGAGAAGAGAAACAAGCAGAGGAAAGGAGAGTGGAATAAGAACTCCAGGAAAGGTTAGCAGAAGAAGAAAGGAAAGCAGAAAAGGAAAGAGCAGAAGAAGAAAGGAAAGCAGAAAAGGAAAGAGCAGAAGAAGAAAGGAAAGCAGAAAAGGAAAGAGCAGAAGAAGAAAGGAGAGTCGAACGAGAACTCCAGGAAAGGTTAGAAAGGATGAAAACAGAGGAAAGGAAAGCAGAAGCAGAGGAGAGGAGAGCTGCAAGGGAACTCGAAGCAGAGGAGAGAAAAGCGGAAAGGGAATTAAAGGAACGTGACATGGCACTTCAGCAAGAAATTAAATTCAAGGAGCTGGAGTTAATGAGAGAACGGGGAGAGGTACCACCCTTGCTGATGGGGTCGACACCTAGCCAGAACACCTGGGATGTGGGCAGACATGTGAGGCTGGTTCCACCCTTCAGTGAAAAGGAAGTCGCTAAATTTTTTCCACACTTTGAGAAAGTGGCTCGACAGTTAAACTGGCCGGAGGAGGCCTGGACCATACTAGTGCAAAGTGCGCTGGTGGGTAAAGCTCAAGAGATTTATTCGGCGCTACCAATGGACCAATGTGCAGATTATGAGGTATTGAAGAAGCACATCCTCAAAGCCTATGAGTTGGTTCCGGAAGCTTACCGGCAAAAATTCAGGAATGCCAGGAAGAGGGAGAGTGAGACCCATGTGGAGTTTGCTAGAGTGAAAGAAAATATGTTTGATCGGTGGTGTGAGTCAAAAGTAGTCGGGAACGACTTCGAAGCATTGCGTGACCTGATGCTGGTGGAGGAATTTCAACAGTGTGTCCACGAGGACATCAAAGTGTACCTGCAGGAAAAGAAAGTACCGAAGTTGTGGGACGCAGCCACCATGGCAGATGATTATGCCTTAACACACCGGATAGGGGTCCACGAACCTAACTCCTCGCCTAGATCTCCGCAGGGGAGGTGTGGAACAGCAGGTGCGGAGAACGACAATAGATGGCGGCGGCCGCGAGATGAATATGGGGACAACGTTGATACCCGAACTGTTCGAAATCAGGGGGCTACGGGCCCAAGACAAACTTATTTTTCGGGGGGCCCGAGGCAGACCACGAGTTTTTCCTCCGGGCCTACTTGCGCTTTTTGCAAGAAACCTGGACACTTGATGTCCAGTTGTTACCTCATGAAAAGGGAAAACCCAGAGCGGAGTCCGACTATTACCACTCCGAATGCGATGGCAAGCGTAAGAAATCGCCCACAGAAGAGTTACCAACCATTTATTTATGAGGGGTTGGTCTCACTCAAGGGAGACTTGACTAACCCAAGACCGGTTAGGGTTTTGAGGGACACAGGAGCCCATCAATCCTTAATGCTTGAAGGCATTTTGCCATTGTCCAAGAGTACCGCAACTGGTGATAGTGTTCGGTTACAAGGGATCGGTGGCTGTGTTAGTGCCCCACTTCATGTCATCCATTTGGAATCCGATTTGGTGTCAGGACCGGTCACCGTCGGTTTACAAGCCACGCTTCCTGTAGAGGGAGTATCTGTGATTATCGGGAATGATTTGGCCGGGGGGCAAATTTATGGTAACCCGAGGGTTGGTAAAGAGCACAGCAGGGAAAATAACACCACACCAGCTCGGGATGGCGACAAAAGTTCCAAGTTATTTGTAGGGGGACTGAACTTCAACACAGAGGAAGAAGTTCTGACCTCTGTCTTCAACAGATATGGGCCGCTGGTGGAAGTGCGGGTGGTAAAAGACAGGGAAACGCAACGGTCAAGAGGGTTCGGCTTTGTCGGCTTTGTCCCCTTTGCAAGCACAAGAGATGCCAGGGAGGCAGAGAAGAATTGGAATGGTAAGGATTTGGAGGGTCGGACCATAACAGTAGGGAAGGCATTTCGTAGGCGTCGAGAGGTCTACAGAAGAGGACAACTTGGCAGTAGTTTTGGGGTTTTTCAGCAGCCGATATTACTATGGAGGCTCCCAGAGTTACGACACCTCCCGAAAGAATGAATGTCAGAGCACTGGCCGAGAAGGAGACCGCCAGTCAGGTAACGGCTGGGACAAGGGGTCCCACCGTAACTGTTAGGAGTCTGGAGAAGTTGAAGCACTATATACGGGGGAGCCGCCTAGCCGGGGCTCCTACACGGACTAACCGTGAATGCCACGTTCTTAAAGGCGTCCAGGTAGTGAACTTTCCTGCACGGACTAACCGTGAACTCCACGTTCTTAAAGGCGTCCATGTAATGAACTTTCCTCCCCGGACTAACCGTGAACTCCACATTCCTTAAGGCGTCCATGTAGGGAATACTCCGCTGGGCCTCCCAAAAAAGTGCTATAGAGAGGTTTAAATTTGGGGGCTTTGGTCACCACCTCTTAACCGTCATTCAAGAGAAACTAGAAGTGGTTGACGCTTGGTCCAGAGGGAATTAATCTAGGGGATTGTGTGAAATTTTGTTGCTTTATTTTTAAGTGATGACTGTGCCTGGGGGGAACTGATGATTTGGGGGGGGGTGAGTTATCTGGTTTGTTTATCCAAGTTGGCCGGCAAAAAAAGTTTTCGCTGGGTTCAAACTTTCTTTCTTGAAGGGGGGGAGTGTTACGGATTTATGTGGATTTATGTGAATTACTATTCAGGTCTTTGCTTATCAATGTGTAGTCGATTAAAGGTTGTTGTGATTAAAGGGTCAGGAGCCCTTCTGGGAAAAGGGAGACTGGAAAGGGAGGAAGAAAAAAGACACGAGGTCCTGGAGAAGCGACGATCTTCTTACTCTTCCTCGCCGAGCTCCGACGAGAGTTGGTATCGATATTGAGTAGCGTGGAGGACGCTGCGTTTGAAAGCCCGTCTGACAAAAGGAGTTACCTGCGCGGGGTAATTACCCCTTGACACGTCAAGTTGCCGTGGGTTCGTGCACGGAACCCAGCGTCCGGCACAGTTCGCCTCACCGTCTACAATGACGCGTACGGGTCGCATCTTGGGCCTCGCGTGCGTTGCAAGCCGCGCTTGGTTTTGCCCCGTTGCTTGGCAAGGAGGTGTGCGCTGCAGCAGCTGTCCCCGGTACGAGACGTGCACGTTTGGAGCACGTCCGCCCGGGGTTCATTCCACCGCCCGTGTGCGGAGAAGAGAGACATTGGGAGGGACAGTGGCCCAAGTGGTCGTGAGTGGGGACAGGGGGGGACACATATGTAAGATGGCCATCTTAGTGATTGATTGTTGATTGTTGATGGTTGTTGATTCCTGGGGGGAATATATTATTGATTACTCCGGATCCTTGGTGTGGGGTTTCTTATTGACTGGAATTCATATTGATTGCGTTACGAAAGCGTATAAATCATATATCTTTCTGGCGGGGTGCCTCCCACGGTCCGGGGTCACCGAGACCAGGTAAGTAGGGTAATAATGTTGCTTCTGGGACAGCCCGTTTAACATGGGAAATCCCTATCTAATGTCGTTTACCCCTATTTGGGAAAACACCCCTATTAATCCAAAAGACTATGGGCCCTTTGACCTTATGAACCATGAGCCAATTGATCTACTTGGGCTAATACATAATGAATATATTTTAATTGAGCTAGGGATGGGATTGGGTTGGGGGCTGTATATTATTATGACTCACACATACACAAAAGTTTAACCTCAACTTTAGTTGAGGTTTAACTTATGTGTATGTGTGAGGGATAGGGGTTCACAGATCTCTAGTGTGAACCTGTGATCCTTTTGGACCATGAGTCAATTAATCTACTTGGGCTAATACATAATGAATATATTTTAATTGAGCTAGGGATGGGATTGGGTGAAGGTTAGGGGTTCACACATACACACAAGTCCCAACTGGAAAGTTGTGGGATCCTTCTGACCTTATGAACCTTTTACTCTGGTGAATATAACCCTACAAATATTTGTTTATGCGTGAGAAATATTTTAACCTCCCTCAATGTTCTTGTCTGAGCGCCTCCAGTGCTACATACCATTTTTAAATTAAAGTATATACCAAGGTTGATTACATGGTACTTGGTTCTATCATTTATATACTTATGGTAGCCCGTTAGCTTATCACTTATATACTTATATATGGATGGTTGTTGTTTAATGGCTTATCAGTTTTGTTTTTTGTAATTCTTGTGAGTAAAATGAACCCAATATTTCTTCCTCATTCATATCATATAATTTGTAAGTCCAAGGGACTGTATCCATTACATCAATGATTTTAAATAATTCACGAGTCCATTTTTGTGTATAACCTTTCTCAAAATGGCTTTTCCATCTGTATATTCTTACAATATCACCAACTTTAAACTTGGGCTTTCTCAAATTAATCTCCTTTTCATATTCTAATTTTGTAAATGTTTCTGATGGTTTTGATTTTGTTGATGAATGAACTGTATTATTGTAATTATCTACAATATCCTGAATTAAATAGACCCATTTTTGAGAACCGAGTTGTGTGAATTTTTTATATAATTTCTCTTTTAAAGTACGATTAAAACGCTCAATAACAACTGCTTTTCCTTCATTAAAGGTGCTGTATAATTTAATACCCTTCCCCTTAAGAAATTTCATGAATATTTTGTTATAGAACTCTGTTCCCTCATCAGTCCATAACTTCTTTGGTTTCCTTTTATCCCGATCAAATATTAGCTTAAAGGCTAACATTAAAGTATCACCCCTTTTATTTTTTAAAGGGACAACCCAGGCAAATCTACTCCTCAAATCAATAACGGTTAAAGCATACCTGTATCCCCTGTCATTATTCAATTCAATTAAATCAGCGGACCATATGTGGTCGGTGTATTTAGAATAAACCTTCCTTCTTTTAAACTTTGTGATTATAGGTTTGTGTAATTCTTCAGCCAAAAGCTCCTCAGTCTTGATTACATCATTAGAGCCTAATAGTTTTTTGAGGGTGAATAACCAAGACCAAGTTTCAATTTAGCATTTATCAAATTTCTCACAATAAACCTATCAACTTTCTCTCTCAACGTTGGATTTTGTATCAAAGACAAATTATACAACATTTCTCTGTCGGCTTTATGTTTTTCATCCAATGTAGTGGTATTCCCATAAGCAATATCATGCTTCATACACACTTCATCAACCCTATTTTTTGGTCTGGACCAAGGTTTAGGATTGTCAGCCTCATCTAATCTTTTATCCAAGTTTGTTCCTGGGCCACAGAAAGAATATCCAGGTAGATGTAGTTCCCCAGGAATTCCAGTTGTTGTAAATTTACTTCCTGACAAAAACTTTTGTATATCCCCTCCACTTTTAGGTGAGATGAATTGACACTTTTTAGAACCACACACTTGACATATTCCTTTTTGATAAACTCTATTATTTTTAGCTTTAACATACAATACACTTTTAGATTTAGTTTTCTTTTTACATTTGAGACAATAACTCATATTTATTTATCAGAAAAATTCCGACAGAGTATCAAAACCTTTTTGGTTTTCAACATATACATTTCAATCTTTATTTTTAAAACATAAAGAATCCTAAGGAATGCCTTCACTCTCTCCTCCATTTATTTACAAATAAAACTAACTAAAGTCAATACCACTTTCTCGTTTAGATCTCCTCCCTGAAATTGAACTCATCTCATCCGTTTTTAAAACCAATTTCTTCACAAGAGTCATTCTTTCTTTATTTTCCTCTTCGGTGCGTTGAGATTGATTTATTTGTTGTAATACATTTAATCTTTTACGAATCTCACTGATTTCCATCTCCCTCTCCTCCCTCTCCTCCTCCTCCTTCTCTTCTTCAATTCCTTCCTCAGCCCTTACAACCCTTGAGCTTGAGCCCCAAATAATATTATACATATACTCATCTGGATTTTGAGATATTCTTGTATCTATAATTATTTTTCTCATAATAGGATACCAATAAGATTTGTTGACGATTTCTAAAAGAGTTTTATATTTCATAACTTTGAGAAGTTCATTTTTATTTAATATTTTAAACAAGTCTCTATTTGTGGGTTTAACAATATCAGTATAAGGCCAGTTTTTAATGACAAAATTTCCATGTGTATGTTCCAATTCGTACGGTATGTAAAACCGAGCACCCTTTTCTTGTAGGTATCCTTGAATACAAAAATTATAATTCTCTTGTAGTCTTATTCCTGCCATTAATGTATCAGAAATATATGTGAGATTAATATTATGACAGGTAATACCACCCCATCTTCCCACTACCAAATTGGTTTGTATTCCTTGGCTTTCTATCCTTATCTCATTACCTTCCTTCTTTGTCATGCGAATCATCGCTATACTATCATATATTTTTATTTTCTTAAAATCACGTATTTGTTGTTTACTAATTGTACTTCCACATAAATCCTTATCTTCACCAAGTGGATAATATTCTTCTTTACGAGACTGATTTAAATCATGTAGGTCTTCTAAGTTTATTGAAAAAGACCAATTATACCCTAAATCAGGCATATCGTACCCCCATTTATTAATTCTCATATTAACTATATGTCCTTCTTTATAAAATTCAATTGTAAGCAGGTAGTTAAATTCAATGAGGAAAGGTGTATGGTCAGTATAACCAGGTGTTGTGGTTGTAAATTTTACTTGTTTCACAAAACGTGCTGTTTTATTTAACAAGTGTGATAAATCACTGAATCTAATTAAGTCATTCGCATCTGTAGGGTTTGGATAATTGATTAATTTATAAGTATTCTTCATATTAATATTTTTACTTATACTATATTTTTGTTGTTCAGCCTGTGCCCTTGTATAATAATTTGATGAATCAATATCCTGGGAGGATTTTCCAAAGATAGAACCATCTTTTCCAACATAAGTCATTTATATTAGATTAAAAATGATATCATAAAAATTTTCATTATTGTTGAGTTGAAATAATACATATAAACATAATTGACCACAACATTTAGAATTAATTTCTTGAACTTGAAATGTTTGATAAACACCATTCTGTAAGAATTGTATTACTTCAACAGGTGGTGGCATACCATAACTATCAAAATAATATTTATCCTGACTATTATGAATACAAACCCAATGAGAACCATTCTGTGTGTCTAAATTCATAATAATATTCTTTGTATTCTTATTTATATGTATTAATTCATCTCTCATACAGATTACCACATTATCAATTTTTAGTGTTTTACAATACTTGGCTAGTTCTATATTTGACGTTGTATTCTTTCCAAATTGTTTAAACCATTTATCCATTTATTTATGAGAAAGATACAATCCATTACCCCGTTTAGTTAGTTTAACACCCGCTTGAGCGATAGAGGAAAGCATATCACCAACCAACAATCTAGCTTTATCAGGTAGACTTTCAAGTTTTTGAGCAAAATCTACAATTACACCACTTCCACTAATTTGTTTCTCCAACTCCTTGTTATGTCTTTCCAATTCTTTTTGAGCTTTTAGTTGTACCTTCCTTTCGTTAGCAGTTTTTACCGCTGCTGAAATACCACCAGTCAATGCTCCCGCCGCACTTAAACCAGCAAATAAAGGAATTAGAAACGGGAGAAATCCTCCTCTTGACTCGTCTATTGAATATTTCTTTAACATAGGTTTCGTCATTTTAATTTTAAGTGATCCAACATCATTTAGTGTTTTTACTTGTGTGTGTGTGAGTAAAACATCAATTCTTACAGCTCCTTTTCTTTGAATTGTATTAACATTAATAATACAAGGCTTTTGATTTTGAATACAAGATGTTAATTTATTAAGATTGATTTGATTAACATATACCCCAACCATTTATTTATGAGAAAAAACCTATGTGATATTAATCATAACACCATTATCTGTATTAATCTGTAATTCTGTTTCCTCCAAAAGCAAACAATAAGCATCAACTTCTTCATTCTCCCCTCTTTCAATGTATAGAGAAGTATCCACTCGATTAGACTTTATAGTTTCCTTTTGAGAACTCAGGTCAATTGCGTAGATTGTATATAAACCTTTAAATGCAACCATATCCAAAATAGGATCATTATTACCATTACTTTCACACACCTTTTGGTAGGACTTGTAGGCTTCCGCATAATCATTTTTTTCCCAATCAATTTCCAATCTATCTCGCGGATAAAATGTGCCATCAAGAGAAACCCGAAGTTGTTTCACCTTAGCATTATCACTCAGCGCATTATTCTTATTAGTACCCTCCTCTCCATCTGGTTTTTTAAAAATGAGCCAGAGGTATCGTGGCTTTCCTTGAAGAACACCCAAATTCCAAGTGTAGGTAGTGTGTTCCAGTTTAACGTGTTGACATCTTCTTTTAAGGTATGATACATTTAGCGGTTTCTTTGAGTTAAGTCTTCTATTTAACATCTCTTCCGTTTTAAGATTAGGAGTATATTCACTGATATACCAACACAAATCATTAATAACAAATTTATTATTGTCGCCAAAAGCATTTTCAGCCCCAAAAAGCAATCTATTTACATTATCATTCCTTTGTAGTTGAAATCTAATTTTAAGACCATACAAAACTTTATCATAATCACAAAATCCAAATATACCTTTAAGAGGTACTGCTACGGTAAAACTATTCTCAGCTTTTGCATCATCATTATACATTGACTTCCTTTGACTATAACCAGGGTCTGTGTTTGTTCCCGTTGACATATCAGGAATAAAGCCTTCAACAGCTCCCTTACCCATTCTATCACCAAACGAATATAGTGTAAATTTCATCATTTCAGATGTAGCAGAGACATAATCAACCGCTTCAACCTCTTGTGTTCCAATATACAGGCGAACACTGTCAAACATTTTCCAGAAGAAATCATTTACGAGTGTAGCATTAGTATTATTCGCAGCCTTAGTGAATTTAAATTTACACAGCAAGAAACTATCAGCTATATTCAAGTAAGTTTGTTGATTATTTATTTCAAAACTTTTTGTTCCGTTTGAATTCCAGTCGGTTCCTGTAATAGCATTTACCTTAAAATAGTCTTCCTTTTTAGTAGAGTTTGAAATGATAATAATCGTATCATCCAAATCATAGATACTATCAATCGCTTCCATACTTGTATTTATATAGTATTAAAATTGTTGAAACCCTGACCCAAGTATTTTAATGATTTTTTGTCGTTCTTGTGAAGATAGTTGAGTTTTACCTTGTAATTTATGAGACTCCTTTTGAGCTTGTTGTATAGCACCCGCAACTGAACCCACGGCAGAAGCAGTTGAACCAATTAGGTCTTTATGTTTAAGGATGGTTGAACCAATACCCATTAGAGTATCAATTATCCCATCTCCTTTATTTCGAAATTGATGACCTACACCTCGTTGTCTCTTAGGTTTATAGTATCCTTTACCCACATACCTTGTATAGTCTGGTGAAAGGAACATGCCCTCCCCTGTAATTATTTTATATTTTCCCAACTCGTGTTTTCTTACAATAACCATTATTTATTTATTGAAAAACTTCACGTAGGTGAATTCTGATGGATATAATTTCATCATTAAAGGATATCATACGATTATCTTGGTCGGTTATCCTAAAATTTACTCTGTATATGGTTTTTCCTGACACAGGTAAATAGACAAGATTTTTTGGTTCCATATTAAATTTATAACCAATCGGGGTTGAGTATGCACTGAATGAAAATATTGTATTTGTTCTTATTCCATCGTTATAAGCACCATCAATCAAATCACAATGAATTAATACTGAATTTATACCGGAGGATATTTGGATAACATTATCACTGTAAAACGTCCCGTTATTTTCAATCTTTTTTGAAGAGAAACCCAATAGCTCTCTGAACGAATTTTCAATCGTGAAATCAACTTTATAATTATTTTTCAGTTTAATAGTTGATTTTGAAGTGTGTGTTTGAATATCTATTACAATATTTTTTGGTTCATCACCTTTTTCTTTCATAAGGCGAGAGACTTCTGAAGATATTTGAGAAATCTCGTAAGCTCCGGGTGAAACGGTTATAGTTTTGTAGGCAGTGCCTGGATTATAACTAAACTTGTTGTTTTTCTCTGTGATATTAAAAAGGGTATTGTAAGTTTCCATTGACAACAAAGATGCCTCATATGAGGTAAGGGGGTCAAGTTGTAGTGGGTAAGGGAATGAAGCTGTGTAATCGCTCGTTGTGAAATTAAAACTAAGAATTGTGCTTCTCATCTTATTTAATATCTAATAAAATATCTTTGTATTGACATTTATTAATTATTTTCATGTTCATCAACTGATCTAAAATGGCTGAGGATTCATTAAAACAATTGTTGTTTCCAGCCTTCTTACTACCTAACAACAATAATAGCCTATTAACTAATTGTGATGGGTCACTTGGAAGAAAACTAACACCCGAACCAAGCTTACTTAAAGCATCAATAATATGTTTCTCCTTCTCATTCTTCTTACTTTTACCAGCAACAGAAACTCCATAATCAAGTGCATTTAACAACTCAATATATACCCTATCTTCCTCTCTTTCCATATCAAGTGGTTCCTCAAAATATTTTGAACCGCTGAATCCGGGGTTTGTTAGAAGAAACATTAATCTTGGAGTTAATTTAACATTTGGTTGAGTAGAACTCAAGAACATCAATTCATCATTAAATATCAATACCTTTTCTTCCACAAGATGAAACACTGCTGGTTCTTCTGTTGGAATGAGACCTGCTCTGGTTTTTGAACCCGCCGAATATTCATTGTTTTGAAGAGCTTCCACAACATAATTAGGGGGTTGATTTACCTGCTCAAGTTTCCGAAATAATCCCTCGTCATCATATTCTAATTCACCAAGTTCTTGTTTTGTTATCTGACTAAAATCTTTGAGCATTTGAAGTTTTTTCGGAGTAAATTCTACCGTGGGAACTGTAGGGTGTTGAGTTTTCAAAAGTGGTTTAAAGAATTTCTCTTGTTTTCTTTCAAAGGCTTCTTCACCAGTTAGTTTCTGTTTCCGTTTCTTCTTTATCTCTTCCTGTTGTTTAACAACTTTTGAAACTAATTGTTGATGTTCCTTAAACTTTCTTTCTCTTTCTTCGGTATTCATTTAGTATTGAAAAATATCATTTAGTATCTCATCTTGTTTCACAACAATATATTTATATTTTCCAATCGTGTGTTTCATATAATTTTCAAATTCTTTTTTACTACATAACGTAGAGCAATTATCTCTCCAAAAATTATTTACATCTATTGAATTTAACTTAAATAAAATAAAAGTATTGGCATTGTTTCTTATTGAGCGTCGAGGGAGTTGAAAATATGATTGACTAAGATATATACAATTACAAGAAGAATGTCTCCCTCTTGTATAGTAGCTATCCATTACTGTTTGGTTTCTCTCATTAACACAATCATCAAAGATGACGAGGTTCTTTTTTGATTTATCTAAATCTTGAGGTGAAGGTATATCATCCGTATTATCACTGAGAATACAAGTTATGGGTTTCGATTTTGATTTCTGTGTATCACAAAATAATTGTATTATATCTTCAATATTATAATCATTTAGTTTGTTTTGAAGTTTAAATAAACTGATAATGTCTTCCTTTTTAAGACCCACATTAAAACCCTGTGAGAGTAGTTGATACTCGGGTTGAAAACTTGACTTTGTAAAAATTATTAAATTATCATAATCTAAAAAATTAGGACCAAGGAGCATCTTTAAAAGTAAACAGGTTTTTCCACATCCGCTTGAACCAACTATTAGACATCTCAATGAATTTGGAATGTTTTTATGGTTATTAAATTTTATCTTATTTTCCCAAACGGGTAAAAAATCATTCATTTATATATTTGGAAAACAAGTCATCTAACTTCTTTTGAGCTATTTTAGAAACTCTATATTTTATCCTGAGTTCGGGTTTAATTTCAAAATAATCCATTATTTTATTTATATAGTATCTTGTATTAACATTTCCATTAAAATTATTTTGAATAATAAATATCATTAAACCCTTATACATTTCCTCAATACAATTAGTCTCTTCCCTTGAAAGAAATGGTGTATTATCATCACAATACTTAACATTCATCTCTCTTATTAATCTTGTAAAGTAATTCATTTTTGGTTCTAATTTAAAAGAGTTATATATTTTTTTATATTTTTTATTATCATTAATTAAAATTAAATCACAGAAAATACATTGTTTATATGAACCCTCATTATTAAGCCCTATTCTATCACAAGCCGGACAATTCTCTAATTTATCATATGGAGAGTCTGGAAATTCTAAATATCCTTCAGAACTTATCATATTTATATAGTAAATTTTTACTTAAACTAAACACAAGTTTATTCATTAATAAATACAATGTTTCACAACACAAAAGATCAATTTCAATCTATTACCGAAGGTTCTATTGATTGTGTCAAAGATGTAAAGTTGAACAAAGATAAATATGGTAATTTTTGGGTTTATCCCGAATTAAATGATAATATTAGTCCATCAATTATGTTTAAAGGCCGCGGATTTTCTATTCCAGCTAAAAAATCGATAAAAGTCTATTTGGATCATGTCTCCCCCCTTCTAATGGCTATTTATGAAAAGATTGGTGAAAAATTGGACGCCACTTCTTTGGAACTTAATGATAAGACCATCAACTCAAGTAAAGGAGATGTATGTATATTTTTTAATAAAACAGATATTGATGTTAATAATAAAATCATAACCGGGGAGATGACATTTAGGTCAATTATAATTAAAGATTATTTGAAGATAACTTTTAATGTAAAAAATATTATTATTCAAAAGGATATTGAAAGAAAAATTATTAGGCTCGATGGAAATGTAATTTAGTTTAAGTAAAGTTTTCATATATAAATGGAGCACACAATTCAAAACACAATTGATTTCTTCAGCGGAATTCTCAGAGATCCTCTTGAAAAAACTGATACGTTATTGAGCCACTCTCCTCCAAGATATTTGGAAAGAAGCTCAATTAAAAATATATCTGATTTAAAATGGTCTGTTGGAGAGATTCATTTTCAGATGTGTAATAAAAAATTTATTAGTGTTGATTCAATAATTATTGATCAAATTAAAAAAGCTTTCAATTTGCTAACCCTTAAACAAAAAACATTTTATGATAAAACTATGGAAGGGTCTTTTGGATTCACATTTATGAATAAAGTTAAAGATACTTGCGGCGGTTATTATTTAAAAGATTATGTTGACCATCTTATTGGTGAGATGGTTTATTGTAATTTTGAAGGCATCATGCATCTATCAAAAATTGAAATAGATCATAAGGAAAGAAATTTTACTTTAATGTTTAATTTAGACAAATTTATACGCTTGTATTCAGATCAACCAGTTCAACCATATCTCAAAGAAGAAAAAAGACAAACGGCTTATGATGATTATCAAGATTATTTGGAAGAAGAAAACTCTAAAAGAATTTAAAATATATATATAATTAAAAGTGGTTCGCTAGAAACATATACACGTCTTCATCCAAATTCACCTCTACCATCTGACTCTGAAGAATCAGACTATGAATTATAGCCCTATAAATATGAGTCAATACAACAGTGAAGATTTTACTATTTCATTGAACTTGGATGATGGTGATGATAGTATTTCATTGAACACAGATGATAGTTATGATACTAATAGTTTGTGCTCAAATGATAGTTATGAGAGTAGCTTTATTGATGACTCTGAGTATGATTCTGATAGCTTGTGCTCAAATGATGAATATGAGTCTAGCTTTATTGATGACTCTGAGTATGATTCTGATAGCTTGTGCTCAAATGATGAATATGAGTCAAGCTTTATTGATGATGACACAACGAGTGATTTCTCGAGCTTCCTTGAATCTCAAAGTTCTGAGTCAGATTAAAAGTTGGCTTGGTGCCAAATGTGCGTGGCTTTAAGGAAAGATTCATAGTTAAATGAGTGTCAAAATCTCACAAGATTGTTCACCTATAAATATGGTTTATTGTGATACTTGCGAGAAGGAAGTAAAATATTATAAACAACATATTCTCACCGCAAAACATACATACAACATTCTAAATCAATTATCACCATTTCCTAAGAACAAAAAAAATTGTATTCACTGTAATAGAGATATCCTAAAGAAGGGGTTCAAAGCCCATCTTAAAACAAACAAACACTTGTCAAATTTAATCACTATTAAAAATACTGATGGAGCATTCAAAGGACATATCAGGATTCGAATCTTTAAATTCAAAGCTCCTACACCAGAGTCTATAGTTGAAGCTGTAGAAATAGTTAAACCTGCTGTTCAAACGTTGATTGAAAAAACACTAAAAGAAATGAAACCACTTAAATTTTATATGGGAATAAAATTTGAAATGACAAGGGATACAGGAGAAATATTTAAACCATACATGAGAACAGAGCCACACTTTATTTCTTCATATCAAGATTTTAAAACATCAGGAGTCTATGGTGAACTTATTAAACAAGAGGAAAGTGTGGGTAATTCACTCGTAGGAAGTGGATTCACTATAGGAGAAATTATTTACATAGACATTCATATTCTTAAATCAGATCCTCTAAAAGCTTCTTCTTACATTGATTTACCCAGTGTTATCAAAAATAGAAAAGCAGTTATCAATATCAAAAATAAAGACAATAAATGTTTTCTCTGGTCTATTTTAGCACACTTACATCCTCCACATTTTCATGATGAAAGAGTATCTCATTATAAAAAATATGAGAATACATTAAATACGAAAGATCTAAAGTTTCCGATGACTTTAAATGATATTCCTAAATTTGAAAAGATGAATAATTTATCAGTTAATGTTTATGGTCTAACAGAAACAAACAACATTCAGGTTTTAAAGCTTTCTGACAATTGTAAACAAACTCATATTAATCTTCTATATTTTAATTCAGACGAAAATTCACATTATACATACATCAAAGATATTGCTAAATTAATAAAACCACAAGTCTGTAAGAGAACAAATAAAATATATATTTGTTTGTGTTGTCTTAACTTCTTCCATACACAAGAAAGATTAGATAAACATTCAAATTATTGTGGCGAACATAAATCAACGGTAATCAACATGCCTAAAAAAGGCTCAAAGATCACATTCAAAGATGCAAAGAAAAAGATCAAACATCCATTTGTTATATATGCTGATTTTGAAAGTATTTTAGAAAAAATTGATACTGCTTCTCCAGATCCAAAAGAATCATACACAAATAAATATCAAAAACATACTCCTTGCGGTTTTTGTTATTATATCAAATCATCCGTTGGTGATAAATATAACAAGTTAGAGATGTATAGAGGCTCAAATACCCCAGAGGAGTTTGTGAAACGACTAGAAAAAGACTGTGTTCGATTAACCAAGATAATGAGAGAAACCAATAAACCAATGTCCTTGACGAGTAAAGAAAAAAGAGAATTTAGACAACCAAAGGCTGCCTGTCATATTTGTGAGGAAAAAATTGGTGAAGGCCTAAAGGTTAGAGATCATTGTCATCTCACTGGTAAATATAGAGGTCCGGCTCATCAAAGTTGTAATATTAATTATCAACTCCCCTCTTTCATTCCTGTCTTTCTTCATAACAACGCTCATTATGATACACATCTATTTATCAAGGAACTCTCAAAGACTTCTGGAAGTATCTCAGCAATTCCAAACACGGATCAGAAATACATTTCATTCACAAAAACAATTCACACATCTCCTATTACTCATATCAGATTTCTTGATACATTTAAATTCATGGCAAGTCCATTGGTTAACTTGGTTCAAAATCTAAAAGAGTTTCCATGTCTTTCAGAGTATTTTTTAGATAAAGATTTTCTAACACAAAAGGGAATTTACCCCTATGACTATATGGACTCATTTGAGAGATTCAATGAAACACAACTTCCTTCAAAAGAAAATTTCTATAACAAATTAAACAACAGTAATATATCTGATAAAGATTATGTACACGCACAAAATGTTTGGGAAAAATATAACATCAAGAATCTTGGCGAGTATCACGATTTGTATCTCAAAACTGATGTGCTTTTATTGGCCGATGTATTTGAAGCCTTTAGATCTGTTTGTCGCACTGGATATGGATTGGATCCTGCTCACTACTACACAGCACCTGGATTGGCCTGGAGTGCGATGTTGAAAATGACAAAACAAGATTTGGATTTGATAACCGATGTTGATATGCTTTTGATGATTGAAAAGGCAAAGAGAGGAGGAATTTCACAAGTCTGTTCAAAGAGATACGCAAAAGCAAATAACAAATATCTTCCAAATTATGATTCAACGAAAGAGAGTTCTTACTTGATGTACTATGACGCAAACAACTTGTATGGCTGGGCAATGTCTCAAGCTCTTCCTTATGGGAAACTAAGATGGGTAAAGGAAAAAGACTACACAAAGGTTTTACAAGATGTATGTATCTCTACACAAAAAGAATTGGATGATTCAAAGGTTGGTTATTATTTTGAGGTCGATTTGAAATATCCAGAGGAACTTCATAACCTACACAAAGATCTCCCATTTGCTTGTGAAAAGGAAAGTCCAAAGAAGGAGTGGTTAAGTGATTATCAACGATCATTTAATATAGGTGAATCAACAGAAAAATTACTTACTACATTATATAACAAGAAAAATTATGTTCTACACCAAAGAAATTTGCGACAATATTTATCAAAAGGTCTAAGAGTAGAGAAGATCCATAGGGTTCTAAAGTTCAATCAAAGTCATTGGTTAAGGGGGTACATTGATTTCAATACACAAAGAAGAACAGAGTCAAAAACCGATTTTGAGAAAGACTTTTATAAATTGATGAATAATGCGGTCTTTGGTAAGACCATGGAGAATGTGAGGAAAAGACAAAATATCAGACTATCAACATCTTGGGAACAAGCATCAAAATTAATTAATAGACCGAGTTTTACTAGAGCTGAGGTCTTTACTGAGAACTTTTGTGCGATCCATTTGGTTAAAGAGAGTATTGAAATGAACAAACCTATTTATATTGGAACAACAATTCTTGATTTATCAAAGTCATTAATGTATGATTACTTTTATAATAACTTGAGGAAGAAATATCAAAATGATGTTAATCTACTTTATATGGATACAGATAGTTTTATTTTGCAAATTAATACTGATGATGTTTATTCAGACATGAAAAAGGACATTAATATCTATGACACTAGTAATTACAGCCTAGAGAGTGAGTTGTTCTCCTCCAAAAATAAAAAGGTGATTGGAAAGTTTAAGGATGAATTAGGAGGAAATGTCATGAGTGAATTTGTGGGATTGAGGTCTAAGGCTTATGCTTATAAATATATTGTGAATAACGTCGAAAAAACTGATAAGAAGTTAAAAGGCATAAAGAAAAATGTCATAAAAGAAACAATAAACTTTAAGGATTATTATAACTGTTTAACAACAAAGAAAGAAGAGTTTAGAAAGATTAATGGAATAAGAAGTTATAAACATCAATTATATTCAGAAGAGATAAATAAGAAAGCATTGGGGGCTTTTGATGATAAGAGGTTTATTTTAAAAAATGGAATTGATAGTCTCCCTTATGGATATATAAGTATATAAATGATAGAACCAAGTACCATGTAATCAACCTTGGTATATACTTTAATTTAAAAATGGTATGTAGCACTGGAGGCGCTCAGACAAGAACATTGAGGGAGGTTAAAATATTTCTCACGCATAAACAAATATTTGTAGGGTTATATTCACCAGAGTAAAAGGTTCATAAGGTCAGAAGGATCCCACAACTTTCCAGTTGGGACTTGTGTGTATGTGTGAACCCCTAACCTTCACCCAATCCCATCCCTAGCTCAATTAAAATATATTCATTATGTATTAGCCCAAGTAAATTAATTGACTCATGGTCCAAAAGGATCACAGGTTCACACTAGAGATCTGTGAACCCCTATCCCTCACACATACACATAAGTTAAACCTCAACTAAAGTTGAGGTTAAACTTTTGTGTATGTGTGAGTCATAATAATATACAGCCCCCAACCCAATCCCATCCCTAGCTCAATTAAAATATATTCATTATGTATTAGCCCAAGTAGATCAATTGGCTCATGGTTCATAAGGTCAAAGGGCCCATAGTCTTTTGGATTAATAGGGGTGTTTTCCCAAATAGGGGTAAACGACATTAGATAGGGATTTCCCATGTTAAACGGGCTGTCCCAGAAGCAACATTATTACCCTACTCAGGTAGTTACCGGGAGGACCACGTAACAGTAACAATTGGTGTGGTTTCACCATTGATCTTTGACATACAGAATAACACATCTTTCTGCTGTGACTCCTCTCGGGGCTCAGAGGTACACCATGACGGGGGTTTCGGGAGGAGCACGTAACAAGGACCTGGACCTGAACCAAATTACCTTTCTATAGGACCAATTACCCTTCAATATATATATAGGATATTATGTGTCAGTACCATGGCCAAATCCCAGATTTATTACCATCATGGATATACCTGTCACACCCTTTTTGGTGCAGACAATATGCCCACCTGTTCTGTCAACTTGTATTCATTAAGTAAGGTTATGGATACTAAGAGTACACCATTATGTGCCTGTACTATGGCCAAATCTCAGATTTCTGACCTGTACTTCTGCTGGGAAGGCAAAGGCAAACCAACTAGTGTATTCCTTGAACAGAAAACTCTTTCAGTTGCAACCACTCTATCAGAGAATTGTTCTTATGAAGTCAATTTTTCAAATACTTTTTTGAAATTACCCTTCGGTTTGCAAGCATAATCCACCAATGAGTTTTATTAACTCCGCCTCCGAAGGAGGATGGAGGTTATGCTTTCACCCCTGTCCCCTGTCTGTCTGTCTGTATGGTTGTTTGTCTGTGAACAAGAAAGCTCAAAAGGTTGCAGATGGATTCGCACGAAATTTGGTGTAGAGGTTGGGTATGTGACAAGAACGAAATGATAGTATTTTGGTGAAGATCCAGATCGGGATCTAAGAATATTAAAAGTGATTCTTCACCATTGAGAGAAAGGGCAAAAAAAAAAAAACGATGAAAATCAAGATATCTCAAAAAGTTGTGGACGGATTCTGATGAAACTTGGTGGACAGGTTGCGTGTGTGACATGGACGAATCGATTCGATTTTCGTGAAGATTCGGATCCGGATCCGGATCAGAGATTTTTAATTTTAAAAAAGTGATTCTTCACCATTGAGTGATAGGGCAAAATGATATGTAGCATGGTATTTCAAAAAGTTGTGGACGAATTATGACAAAACTTGGTGGATGAGTTGGATAACTTACAAGAACAAGCCAATTAGCTTTTGGTTCAGGTCCGGGTCCAGATCCATCCTATCAATGGATACAATACGTAAACTGTTCAGCCTGCCGGAGATATGCGCTCTACCGAGTGCCATTCTAGTTGGTTTTTTTCCTTTATTTGTATACATTGAGCAAAAAAAGAGCAACAAGCTTTCATTTCTGAAATAATTTTTTTAACACAAACAACTGTGGATGCACATTTTGTACATGATTCTAGAATGGCACATAAGCAACTAATCGGTGGATGCACATTTTGTACATGATTTTAGAATGGCACATAAGCAACTGATCGGTGGATGCACATTTTGTACATGATTTTAGAATGGCACATAAGCAACTGATCGGTGGATGCACATTTTGTACATGATTCTGGAATGGCACATAAGCAACTGATCGGTGGATGCACATTTTGTACATGATTCTAGAATGGCACATAAGCAACTGATCGGTGGATGCACATTTTGTACATGATTTTAGAATGGCACATAAGCAACTGATCGGTCAAATTATTGGAGTGCTTTGTTCATTCAATCCCCTGTAATAGAGTCACATTATCTTACTCGACACTACAGAACCACAACAAGACTGAAGCAACACCACATCACAAATACAACTGTTGTTGACCATGATGAGTCCAGTAATCTTTCCACGAAAAACCATAAGGACCATTGGTTGGTTATACAAAGACTACTTTCCCTACTGTCTGATCTGGCTTTGATTATTGATCTGACAATAAAGCTTTTGGATTGTTGATTCATAGGTAACTTGTTGCATCAATGAGTGTGAAATATCTCTGATGGACGTGAGCTTGAGACCCTTTGCCAGTATTAGTTGGTGGATGTTTAAGGCCCACGGTGTCTTTTGATGAAGAACAAAAGCAACCAACCACCTTTAGAGGCCATTTTTCCCCACAGAGTTTCCCCACAGAGCAGGGTTTGGCCTTTTTCAGGCACCGTGTTCCCCTTTTTGAAGCAATGTTTTATGGCCGGATGCCCTTCCTGCCGCCAACCCTGTTAGTCGCCTCTTGCGACACACAGGGAATTACCAGTGAGCGGTACTCAATTTTCCGACCTCGGAAGGGATGACAGGCTGAGTCAACCACCCTGGCGTTAATTCAGCGATCGCCCAGGATTCTAACCCAGGATCCGAGGATCCCAAGCCGGCACCCTAACCGCTAAGCCAACACCAGGCTTCCAGACTTTTCTATCTCAAACATAATCTTTGAAAATTATACCCTCAAGCAGGATATAACAAATTGCCACTCCTTTTGCACAATATACTTTTTAGCATTGTAAAGCATACAGCACAGCCAGCTGAATATCTCAGCGGTTATGGCAAAAAGTAATACAGGTAAGCATAATGCAGGCAAGTGATGAGGCATTTATAGCCAGGGAATGTTTTTTCACCTGGTGAGCATCCTGTAGCAAATCCCAACCAAGAGTGAAGCCAGTGCCATAAGGCCACCACACAGGAGGGGCAGCAGAAGAAACAGGCTTGCTGAGCCCTCTGGGGGTTTTGATGAAGGATGGGCAGGAGGGCTTGATGCTGTGAAGGGCATGTAAGTTTACATGAAAAAAGATTGAATATCAATAGCAACCCAATAATTATTATGTCCTTGTGATTATTATGTGGGATATTCATAAAATTGTACCAAGAAAAAAGTCTCCCAATAGTTCAAGAAAGGCCAACATTTACTATTTTTCAATATCATCATCATCATCATCATCATCATCATCATTAGATCTGTAGATCAATTTTCACTCTCGATCAATTTTCAATATATAAACACAAAAAAATGAGTAAGCAAATATGTTTATAAATATTCAGCTTCCTCCTAAATGACCCCAATTACCCCCAACCTTGTGTAGTCAGCAGGGGATAACAATTCTGGCCCAAGTCTTTCTGGAATCGACTGAGAAGGCCTGATGGACGGTGCACATATTGATGCATCCATCACCCTGCCTACAACATACAACGGTGAATGGTTAGAGCTGGACCGTGATTCAAATCCAAGCTAAGCAGCTCAAAGACGAGTGTGAAGATGTATATGTTATCCCACATATAGATATATATATATATATATATATATATATATATATATATATTATATATATACTAGCTTGGCTCGGCTCACTGTGCTCGCCTCACCAAGCGTCGATACTGAGGAGCGGGCTTATTTTAGCTGAGGATAATGACTGTACCTGAGTTGCTGTGTTGTCATGATTTTCACCAATCATAATACAAACAATTATTTTGCACAAATGTATTTGTTGTGTTTGTGATATTACATTTTTATAGGCAATTTAGGTTGAAGATTTAGGTTGAATGTTTTTTTTTCAAGAAAGACCCCTCCGCACATACATAGGGGAGGGTAGGTGCAGACTGGAAGTTTGGGACGATTACACCTCACCACCACGTAATTCAAAACACCTCACCACCAAGTAATTCAAAACACCTCACCACCACGTAATTCAAAATACCTCACCACCAAGTAATTTAAAACACCACACAGCCATAAAACACGTAATAAAAACACCTCACCACCACGAAATTAAAAACAACTCACCACCACGAAATTGTAAACACATCACAGCCATCAAACACGTAATAAAAACACCTCACCACCACGAAATTAAAAACACCTCACAGCCATAAAACACATAATAAAAACACCTCAGAGCCATAAAACACGTAATAAAAACACCTCACCTCCACAAAAATAAAAACACCTCACAGCCATAAAACGCGTAATAAAAACACCTCACAGCCATAAAACACGTAATAAAAACACCTCACAGCCATAAAACACGTAATAAAAACACCTCACAGCCATAAAACACGTAATAAAAACACCTCACCACCACAAAATTAAAAACACCTCACAGCCTTAAAACACGTAATAAAAACACCTCACAGCCATAAAACACGTAATAAAAACACCTCACCAGCACAAAATTAAAAACACCTCACAGCCATAAAACACATAATAAAAACACCTCAGAGCCATAAAACACGTAATAAAAACACCTCACCTCCACAAAAATAAAAACACCTCACAGCCATAAAACGCGTAATAAAAACACCTCACAGCCATAAAACACGTAATAAAAACACCTCACAGCCATAAAACACGTAATAAAAACACCTCACAGCCATAAAACACGTAACAAAAACACCTCACCACCACAAAATTAAAAACACCTCACAGCCTTAAAACACGTAATAAAAACACCTCACAGCCATAAAACACGTAATAAAAACACCTCACCAGCACAAAATTAAAAACACCTCACAGCCATAAAACACGTAATAAAAACACCTCACAGCCATAAAACACGTAATAAAAACACCTCACCACCACAAAAATAAAAACACCTCACAGCCATAAAACACGTAATAAAAACACCTCACCACCACAAAAATAAAAACACCTCACAGCCATAAAACACGTAATAAAAACACCTCACAGTCATAAAACACGTAATAAAAACACCTCACCACCACAAAATTAAAAACACCTCACAGTCATAAAACACGTAATAAAAACACCTCACAGCCATAAAACACGTAATAAAACACCTCACCACCACGAAAGTAAAAACACCTCACAGCCATGAAAATAAAAACCCCTCACCACCACGTCATTTAAAAACACCTCACCACCAAGTAATTCAAAACACACCACCACATAATTCAAAACACCTCATCACCAACTAATTCTAAACACCTAACCACCACATAATTAAAAACACCTCACCACCACGTAATTATAAATACCTCACCACCAATTAATTCAAAACACCTCACCACCATGTGATTTAAAAACACCTCACCACCACGTCATTTAAAAACACCTCACCACCACGTCATTTAAAAACACCTCACCACCACATAATTCAAAATACCTCACCACCACGTGATTCAAACCCACCACAACGTTATTAAAAACACTTCACAACCACGGAAACAAAAGTTTGAGGGAGTCGTTAAGTGACAACACAGACACTGCCCAGATGTGTAGATACAGTATCTATCTATAATTCCAGTAATCTCTGTGTGTATGTTTGTATGTATGTATGTATGTATGTATGTATGTATGTATGTTTGTATGTTTGTCTGTGACCGCTGTTTCTCGACAACTACCGGTCCGATATACTTGAAACTTGCCAGGTATATTGCTGGGGACCCGAGGATGTGCCTTTTCAAGGTTTCATATTAATCGGAGAAGTAGTTACCGAGCTATGTCCAAAAAACGATTCAACCAATCAGAGAGCAGCGAGCTATCACGTGTGCCGAACGTGGCGAACAGACTCTGCCTCGGACGGCACATTTGAGAGCGTATTCATTTATTTCACGTTGGAAAACTATGTTGCCGTTAAACTATGTTTTAAAACTAATTAAAACTAATTTGCGATTCATCGTAACTGCGATTTGCGACCTTCCGGACAGTGAAGACTTCACTTCCGGCAGCCAATCACAGAACGCTTTGTTGCGTAGGCGTGGCCGATGTGAGAGCGAGCCGAGCCGAGCGCGTGCGCCATTACGGTTCGTAATTCGATTTCTTCCGGAGAAAATAATAATTTCTCGATTTCTTATGCGCATTATTTCTCCCAATTCAGTCAGAGCGAAGGGCGGAAGCGAAGAGCGTTGTTTTTTTTGTTTACGGGTGTACGGGCGTACGGGCGGGGTAGAGCGTACGGGTAGCGTTTTTTTTTTTTTTTGGCAAGGAACGGGCACCCACGTACGGGCATGCCCTAGTATAGATAAATGACTGTACCCGAGTTGCCGTTTTGTCATGGTTTAAACCAATCATAATTCAAACAATTATTTTGCACAAATGTATTTGTAATATACGTGATATCACATTTTATAAACAATTGAAGTTGGAAAAAAAAAATTCCCAAAACAATTCCCCCCCCAAAAAAAAAAATTGGAAATTTTTTCAAACAAAATACCCTTAGGACATACCGACGGGAGAGATATGTGCATTCCAGAAGTTTGGTACGATTTCACAAAAGTTTGAGAAAGTAGTTCAGTGACAACACAGGACAACACAACACAACACAAGACAGGACAGATGCTGCACAGATATGCTGCACTTCAGGTGCAGCGACGGAAAAAGAATTAATTCAGAATGAAATGGTTATAGTTGGAATTGAAATTGAAGAGACGGCAGAGATAGGAATGGAATCAGAGAAAGTGATGGATAATGTGCAAAGTCCGTGCTCGCATCATGATGCCGTGCTTAATCCTTATAAAGATTTGCAGGTGTTGGAGCGAGGAAGAAGAAGAATCCCCAAGGTGACCTGGGTAGTATATGGGGCGAAGAGATTTTTCGGTAAGATGTTTGGCGCAAAAAGAATTTTCACGTGTTTGGGGTACCGCGGGCGTTTGTGGGAGGTCTGTGGTGCGCTGTGTGAGAGAGAATGGCACGCGTGTGAGGAAAAAGTGTGCGTCGAAGAGTGTGTGTTACAAAGTGTGGGAGTAAAACCGAGTGCGAGCGAGAATGCACGTCGGAGGGTATGTGTGAAACAGAGTGTACGGAGTGTGACACGGAGAGTGAGTTGGTGGTGGCGCGGGAGCGGGAGAGCACACCTGAGCACGTGAGTGGGTATGTGCAGGAGTGCACACCCGTGGTGAGTGTTACGGAGGACGTAACGGAGGAGTGGTGTGTAACAGGGTGTGCGAATGATGGAATGGATGCGCAAGAATGTGCGCGAGAGTGTGTGGTGAGCGTTATGAGTAGCCCGGAGTATGGAGCGAAAGAGAACGCACGAGCAAGTACAGTGGTAGAATGCGTGGGATGTATGAGAGGCACTGAGACGCCGGGCTTGGCGAGTGTAAAAGGGGTCGCATATGCGTGTGAGCATGCGAGTAAGGCATCGACGTTAAACGGGATAGCGGTTAGACCAACGTTTAACTGACGCGGGCTCTCGGTCCATGCCGGGCTGTGGGTATTGCGGGAGCCGGCGGGGATCGGTGCAATGTCGCTTCTGTTCGGAGCATCGTGTACGATCCGGGCCGGGCCCCGCCCCGCACGGTCGAGTCCGGGCCTTTCCGGGCAAGGCGACCGGTCCTGTTCGAGGGAAGGTAGAAGGGATCGGAACGGCGCCCCCTTGTGGTGGCGGCGTTCCACCCGGGCAAGGTTGGCCCATCGCGCTTGGGAGCGAGAGGCCCTGCGTAGGGATGGTGCTTTAATCCTTGGCCCAACCAAACCTCCTTCCCTGAACCGAATGCCGGACGGACCCAACCTGCAGGTGACCAAACTACCCGAATTCATTGCTCGGCTTTGCGAAGCCGAGTTTTAATGATGCAACGACACACCGAGAGGCTCAAGTGAGTGGACATGTGAGGGTGATAGCAGCAGTGAAATTTGATTGGCAAAATTTGATGGGTAAATTGATTGGCAGATGTGATTGGCAAAATTGGATGGGCGAATTTGGTTGAAATTTGATGCCTTTGATTGGCGAATGGTATATGGGTAAAGGGATGATCACTCTGCCATCCCTCCCATCCACCCGGGAAAATGAGCAATAGTTATGGGGTTATGGCGGTGAAAACCAAGCCAGGGAGGGTTAGGATAAGGATTAGGGATCTAGAGATGACAATAGGTAACTGTAGAATTAAGTAGTGACATTGTACAAGTAGTGGGGACATAGAATAGATTAGTGGATGATAAGGACATGGTATGTGCAATAGTGTAAGGAATGACTGGGGATGCACTAAGTTAGAAGGGCACCAGGTAGATCAGATGATGCAGTGTGTTTGTGGGGTTTTTTTGAATGAGGGATTGCATATGGAAGTTCTTGCTGGTGAGCATATTGAAATGAGGAATTGAGAGGCAATGCTCATGAATGGTGCAGTGTGTGTGAAGGAGGTGATGGAGCAGCGTATGGAGAAAAGTGCGATTGTGAGTTGTATTGAGCGAATGGTCCCGGAGGAAGGAGGGTGCAGGGAGCACCAGGTGTGACGGAACAGGTGTGAAAGTGAACAGGTGTGCAAGTGAACAGGTGTATGGAGAATGGTTGAATGGAATAACTGGTCTGGAGTAAATGGAGTATGGAATGGATGGTGTGGAGTGAGTATGGTGGAAAATGTGGAGTGGAGTGGTTGGTGCGAAAGGAGTGGATGGGGAAGATGGACCCCCTTCATGAATACCCGGGGAGGGTAGTTTAAAAGTAGGTAGAGGGTATAGGTAAATTGTGGTGGATATTGGCATCTGTGGTGCGTGTGGTAGAATGGTGGTTGGATGGGTGCATTTTTGAAGTGGAAATGGCTGGGCGTGTGGCCTGTTAGTGTGTATGGTTAAATGGGCACTCCGCCACTGTGAGGATGTCGGCCAGGTGAGGCTGCAGGTGGGCTCTGGGAGCCGGTAGAGTTGTGAATGGGGCCCGAGGATCCGGAGGACGGACCCGGGTAGCCCAGTGCCAGAGAGGGCACTGAGTGGGGAGAGCACCAGAGGGCCTTCCCCAGGTAGATAGGTTAGGGTAAGGAGCAGGTAAGCTCGGAGGCAACTGCAGTGCCAGAGGTGTGCAGGTGAGTAGACCTGCTAGGGGAGCCACACGACTCAGCCCCGAAATTGTGCAAAGGCACTGGGAGTTGAATCGGGGGAGTGAGACGCCAAATTGATGAGCACCACAGTTTGGTCAATGGGAGTTTGGTTTTTAGAACCGCATAGAGTAAAGTGGCCAATGGTTTTGCAGGGAAAGACCCTGGGTAGAGTAAAAGTGTCAGTCATTTAGAGGATAGTTAGGATGGAAATCCCTTCGCACCATCTGCAGCCACTCACCTGAGGTGATGACATAACGCCACACCATGGTTTGTTTATTTTTGTTGCAAATGTTTTGGGATGTAAGACGCATCATGACGTGGGTGTGACATTGTGCTGTTGTTCCATCTCTTCCTCCTTAAGAGGGATTGATGATGAATTGGGTGATGGAAAATTTGGTGAGAAATTGGGATTGGTAACGAATTTGGAATTAGGGGAGATATGGGAAAGACAGGGCGTAGAGACGAATTGTAAATTGGTGTAAATATGGGGTAAGGGGCAAGGGTAGATTAGGTGACAGGGGGGGGGGGTGACGTACAATTGGGATGAGCTTTCTCCGCTCGCTCTCCATGCGCACATCACCTCTGCAATGCCTTGTGTTGATGTGTACCCTTGCGCCCTTGCACCCTGCTAACTTTGCTTTGTCCTCCTTCCCCACCCATGGACCGTGCTCTCTGGGCACTGAGGGGAGAGTGTGCGGGAGCCGCAGTTGTGTGCCTGCATTCCTGCTGCCAGCTGCCTAGACCGATGCACCACTTTATGGACCGCCCGACTTCATATGGACCACACGTTTGTGGCCAAGCACCACACCCTTATGGACCCCACGTGTTGGGGCCCGGCCCGTCTGCTGGGACCGGCCATGATGGCCAGAGAAAAGTTTGCTTGTGGACCACGGGGAGGTGGCCGCCTTTGCCATACAGGTGGACCACCCTTAGTTGGCCCCTGTTGGCCATAAATAAAAACAGCGGACGCGTTGTGTGTTTTTTTATTATCCTCAAATAGGCCGCAAGCAAACAAGAGTCAACATCAAGAGAGAACAACGAAGAAACATCGGCCAGCAGAGGGAGCAGCAAGAAGAACCGGGCAACAGTTTGTGTTGTTTTTATTGAAATGTATGACTGTGCACTGGATGGTGCTTGATGGTGCTGGTCATTGGTGCTTTGGTGTTTTTTTGGTGCTTGCATGCTCGGGGATGCATTGCACTATCAATTCTGCATCCCCGGGCATGTGAGGGTGGTGTATCGGTGCAGTACATGCTTTTCCTCCCTCCCGCAGGATTCTTTTTTTTGTTTCCCGAAAGTGACAGGTCCTGGGTTTGCCATGTAAATACAAATAGTGTCTTGTAAATAATGCTCCCCACCGTAAATGTTTAGTTTGAAAATAATTCCGCAATTCGGTTATCCTGTGGGTGTGAATCTGTTAGATAGGATGCAACGTAGCAGGGGGACATACTTAATTGTGTTTAAAACTGTCGCACTCAGGGTAAGGTTAATTGTAGAGGATAACTACATCTGAGTGCCACATTAAGTTAAAGTTTTTTTCGGCCCGGGCCATGCCTGGAGGAATGAGGGTGCTGTGTTGGGGTTTTGAGAACCCTGCACTGTGTAAAGTGTTGTAAATATATCCTTTGTAAATAATTATTTGTGTAAATACCTCCATTCATTGTCAAGGTCAAAGGTCGTCCCCTAGTTAGTCCACATCGCAACACGTAGCGAACCATAGGCCCTCTTCATAGTTATTTCATTATTATGTGTTTCAGGTAAGGCTGTGTTTCCAATAGTTTGACTCTACGTTGCATTAATCAAATAAGATAGGCCCCATTCGATCCATTTGCTCTCCCTCTCCAAATTGTGGTAGGTCGTTGGCAGCAGCCAAAACTCCATTGCGCATGAGGCCAAGAACAGGAAAAAGGGGGAGGAGCCGCCGGATCACGGGCGTGGCATCAAGTCGTCATCGGAGGTGGAGTCAGCCAGCCCTAACCAGCCAACCAGCACCCGGTAGGCGTGCCCTCGCAGCCCGCGGCTTGATACGGCCACGAATGATAAAAGCGACTGTGGGGGACTGCTCGACAGCAGATGAGTGATCCAGCCGAACCAGAGAAGAGAGAGGGAGACGTGAGGGGGTGCTCGTATTGCGTCAATAGACCGAGACCCTCTAGGGCCCTATTGTCGCCGGTTGTTGAGACGCGGAGCTGCCGGCTGCTGTTCACTTCGAGCCCGGAGCGTGAACCTCAACGCTTACCGCTGCCTGGACCCTTCTCTCCCTGGTGCATCCTTACCTTCGGCCTGAACCATTCGCTCCCTGGCGCATCCCTGCCTGCAATTCCCTTTGTCGTGTAAGTCCGTGGTCTGTCCTTTGTGTTGTCTGGGGTTCCATAATTAAGACTGTTTAAGGCTGCTCTGTGTATCTTCTTCTTCTTTGTCCGGTATATTACTTTCGTTTCTCTTCTTTGGTTTGTTGTACATAATTAATAAATACCTGTTATTCCTCACCCCTTTTGGTTTCATTCTTCCCCGATCGCTTTAGTCTTTTCCTGATTGAGTATCTGTGGCGCGATTTTGGCCGAACCGCTTTTAATCGGGTTTAGTCCATTGCTAACGGCTCGGAATTCCGGATTGCTAAACCGCTCGGCAAACTCCATCTTGTCCAGGATTCGAGCGGGGCCATCCACCTGCTTTGTGGAGGGATTGGCGGAGGTGTCCGGGAATCCCTTGGCCAACCACCTTGGCTAATCCCATCCCACAAAGGAGCGGGGTAGTTCCAGGAATGGAGACGGCCAGCTAAACAAGACAAGGGGATTAACCCCCCCCCCCCACCCCTTGCTAAGGGGAGTGCCGTACTCCAGTTCCATAACAATATATATATATATATATATATATATATATATATATATATATATATATATATATATATATATATATATACAGACCTGGCATTTAATATGGAATATTTTTTTGTGGGGGTGAACTTACTTTTCAAGATGTCTTAGAACCAAAAGTTCATTGGAATTATGTTGAAATTATTCGAGATTTTGTTAATGTGACCTTTAAAAGAAACAAAAACCACATTTCACATTTCGAAACAAATTAATTGATCCTTGAAAGTGATTGTGGAAGTGTAACTCAGTGTAACGTATTGATTGGCCCTGGTAACTCATTGATTAAATCTGGTAACGAAGCAGAATGTGCATGAACATGATAATCCTTTGGAAACACCTGGTCAAGGCCCCAAGCTAGAGCACCCCCCCCTGCTGTGTAAATGGAAATCACAGCAGGAGGGGAGCGAGCTGATGCCAGGACTCGGTGCGATGCATGACCTCGGGACATTAGCGGAGAAGAGATTACGAGTTCAGCGGACAGAGGATTAAGTCGAGTTGGTCCATATAAGCGGGAGCTGCGGCTGGAGTCGAGAGGACTTGCTACGTGAAGCGCTGACCGAACGGGAGTGTCGGATGAACGAGAAGGACCAGCGAAAAGAGTTAACCTGATCCATTATATTATGCGGTATCATTTTGGTAATTGGATGAAGTGAATACAGTTTAATAAACTAGACCTTTTGTAACCTGTGTCCGGTCGTTGGAGTCCTGTGAGTCCCCCAGTATAAATTCCCTGACAATCTTGGAGGCACCGCTGACATCAATTGTACACACAAACAAGTCTTCTTTAAAAGGTGAGTGTGTCTTGTTTGGTCCAATATGATTTACGAACTTGGAAGTTATGGGTACATACATGGGGGAGCAGGTGGACTGGGGCTTCTTTGCGCACCGATGCCGCGATATAGGTGGCGTGAGCCATCACGAATGGGATTTCGATAAACGACTGTAGCAATTCTCGTTTTTTTTTCTAAAATGATTTCTGTAAAAACGTATTTTTGCGCTGGTTATTAAAGGGCCTTACTGTGACCTGGAAGCGGGCGGAGCAAGTGTGCACCTTGCGACCGCTTGCTTCCAGGACGTGTAAGGCCGGTACACTCGTTTACTCACCCGCACACGGATAAAGTACTACTTTTTTTTGCACTTGTTCGAAGCACTTGACTTGATCGGCGCTCGGCGAGCGACAGGGAACCGGGAAACGGAATTATATATATATATATAATGTTGCGAATATGGAATTTGGCCTCCATATCCGCTTGTAAATATTCCCCTATTTTCTCCAATACTCCCCAACTTTCCCCAATCCCCCATTCCCTAGTCCCATTGCATGTAAATAACAATCAGTAGAGCCGACCTTCCCCTTATTCCCCCATTAAATGTCGTGCCCAGGTCCACCGCACCACACGTAGCCAACTTTCGGACATCTTCCTAGTTATTCTTAATCTATGTCAGTTAAGGCCTCGTTTCCATTAATTATGACTCTTCGTTGCACCAGAATGTGATTATATGGCATCAGTAGTGAGTTTAGGACCTTTCCCATACCTCCTCCCATCTTCTTCCCCAAACAACAACAATAACAACAACTACAACAACAATTACAACAACAACAGAGGAGATGGCGGCGGAGCGGGGGAGGATGCGTCCTCACACCGGCTCGATTAGCTCCAGACCATGCGCTCCACGGGGTTACCCCGAAGGGGCTGGCTGTCAGCTCCTCGTCGGGGGCGGAGCCAGTAACCCCCCCCGCACGCACCCAATGAGAAGCAACGTGCCGATTCCACGAGGCGGAGCTAACGAGCCGAGGGCGTGTCACTCCCCGCCGGATATACGCGGCCACGCGCCGGATGTGACGTGAGATTCGCCCCCAGCTGGAGAAAGACGGACCTGCGAGCGCTGAAACAGATGCGCCTGAGTTTGGAGAGGCCTGAGAAAGAACGTCACCTCTGAGCGCTGCGACGAGACCTCCCCGCATCTCTGGACCGAACCGTGTACCCTGCTTTGAGCCAAGAGTGCACCTTGAGCCATCGCTATCTGCCTTTCCTAGCCATCAAACCCCGTGTGAGTCAGCGTTGTCCCGTTTATCTGTCGTCTGTCTAGGGTTAATATAAGAGTGTGTCTAAGTGCCTGTCTTTCTATGCTGTCCCTCTTGTAGTTGTAATCTAACCTTCCGCCTTAATATAACCTCCTCCGGAGGTCTTGAGAACTGAACCCCTGGTGTCGTATTGTGTCATTATAACCCAGCCGGGTGTCTTCTTTTTCTTATTGAGCCAGCGTAGCGCGACTTCGTCAACGTCGAGTATAGTCGGGTAATTTGTGCGGACACGACGGCCATTCCGCTCGGCCCACCTTAACATCAAAGTCGTGTCTGTAACAATTGGTGTCAGGAGTGGGATTCGAACCCGGGACTAAATTTATTAGGCCCAAATTTTGGGAGGGAAAATCGATTCGGAGCGCGTACTGCGCTCGACGAAATTATAACGGAAAAAAAAAAAATTGGATTTGTTTTACGAAACTCGAATTTTGCAAGTCGCGCTATGGCGGATCAAGACAGCTGGGGTCCGGTAAAGGAGAGTGAGGTAGGGTCGATCCAGGACCAAAATGAGGGACAGGAGGAGAGCGAAGCAGTGAGGGCGGCAGGTTCGCAAAATAGCGCCGTCACGCACGAAGAAGCGGGCGCGCAAAATGGCGCCTCGCTGGTCACCGTGCCCGCGACCGAAGTAGCGCCGCTGGGAAGATTGGAACTTTTTTTTATACAAATGACGGCCCTTATGGAAAAGAATAGTGAGCGATTGGAAAACCAAATGGGGGTAATGGGGAACCGGATGGATGCTCAGAGTGAGCAATTGGGGGTAATGAGGGACGAAGCGAGGGCTCGGAGTGAGCAATTGGGGGTAATGAGGGACGAAGCGAGGGCTCGGAGTGAGCAATTGGGGGTAATGAGGGACGAAGCGAGGGGTACCAGTGAGGGGTTAGACAATAATTTTGAGGAGTTAGACAAGAAATTTGGGAAGATAGACAATAATTTTGAGGGGTTAGACAACGGGATAAAAGAAGTGAAAAATGGGTTAATGGGGGTAGAAAATAGAATGGCTGCCCAGGAGAATCAGATAGAGGGAGTGAAAAATGGGTTAGAGGGGTTAGAAAACAGTATGGAAGGCAAATTGAGGGACATGAGGGACCAAGCGGAAAGGGAAGTTAAACAAATGGAGCAGCAGATAGAGGGGGTCAGAATGGGGGTAGAAACCAAACTGGATGCTCACAGGGAGGAAATGGAGCAGATGAGGGTGGCATCTGGGCAGGAGATGCAAGTGATGGGAGAGGAGATCAGAAGAGGAGTGAGTGAGGAGGTCGGAGGAGTGCGCGAGGAGGTGAGGCACTGTGAGGAGCACATGGAAAAGGAGGTGAGAAAGGCGACTGTAAAGTTACAAGGGGGCATAGAGGACCTGACGCAGGAGGTGGAGCAGCTGACGGTGGGACAGACGGAGTTAGTGGAGCAGGTTCAAAGGAACACTGCGGTATTAGGAGGTTTAAAGGCGACACAGAAAGAACTAAAAGATGACTTGGTAGCGACGAAGAGGGAATGTCAGATGGTACGTGAGGGACTGACAACGAGGTTGGACGAGGTCATAGAGGTAATGGAGACGAAGGACCGGCAGGTGAGGACGCACCTGGAAACGGTCAAGGTAGCCTTGGAGGACGAGCTTGAGGAGACGTACCGGGGAATAAAAGAAGTGAAGCACAAATTAGAAGAAGTGGAAGAAGGGATGAGCGAAATTAAGAAGCGACGGAGAGGGGATAAGAAAGAAATAAAAGAGGAGATAAAAGAATTGGTCCAAAGTCTGTGTTTGGATCGTGATGATGTGCTCATTAACCGGATGAGGGATTCGCAGGTGATGGAGGAGAAGCGAAGAGGAAGAGGACCCGGTGTAAGTGGTGACCAATATGGTCGTGCGTATGATGCGCCAGGGGATTTAATAAGCTTGGGGGTCGAGATGGACCCGGGTGTTCGTGAGAGGCCGTTGGTGAAGTGTGCGACAGGTCTGGTGTGCGAAAGAGGAGGTGTGCAAGAAAGTCCGACTCTGGGGTGTGTGAGGAAAAAGTGCGTGCCAAGGAGTGAGTGTGCTGGCGAGAGTGAGTCGGTCGTAGCGCGTGTGCGAGGGAGCACGTGGAAGCGCGGGGTGGTGAGTGTTACAGAGGGTGTGACGGGAGAGTGTGCGCAAGAGTGTGCGCGAGAAAGGTGTGTGACGGACAGGTGCATGAGGAAAGAGTGCGCTGTCAGAAGTAAGGAAGAGTGTCCACCTGTGGTGAGTGTTACAGAGGGTGTAACGGGAGAGTGTGCGCGAGGAAGGTGTGTGACGGACAGGTGCATGAGGAAAGAGTGCGCTGTCAGAAGTAAGGAAGAGTGTCCACCTGTGGTGAGTGTTACAGAGGGTGTAACGGGAGAGTGTGCGCGAGAAAGGTGTGTGACGGACAGGTGCATGGGGAAAGACTGCGCTGTCAAGAGTAAGGGTGAGTGCGCTGTCAAGAATGGAGGTGAAAGTAGTGAGAGTGACAAGGAGCGTGAGTTAGTTGTGACAGGTGAGCGAGGATGTACACCTGGGATGGAAGGATGCACACCTGGAATGGTAGAGCGTGAGTGGGAATGCACGCTGGAGTTGGTGGTGAGGCACGTGGTTGGGTGTGCGAATGAGGGCACACCTGTGATTGTCACAGAGGAGGTGACAGAGGAGGGGGCGCGAAGAGGTGTGTTGGTGTGGTGTGCTACCAACGGATGTGTGCCAAAGTGTTCGGTGGTCAGGTGTGTGACCAAGGCTGTGAGTGGAATGGGTGTGCCTGGGTGTGTAAGGAACGGTACAAGGAGCATGGAAACGGCTGGAGGTGTGAGCAAGGAACGGGCTGCGGGGTGTAAGCGAGCAGGTGAAGCATCGACGGTGACCGGGTTAAAGGTTAGGTCGACTTTTAGCCGAAGCGGGCCCTCGGTGCGTGCCGGGTTTCGCGTGCCGCGAGAACCAGCGGGGATCCGAGCCACGGCGGGTTCGAAAGGACCGCCGTGCGCGATCCGTGCTGGGCCTCGCTTTGAACGTCCGTGCTCCACTAGGCGGAGCGGGCGGCCCGATAGAAAGAGTCGTCATGGCGACCACTTTTTGTTGAGGAATTCCGGCAGGTCGAGATCGGGACATTGGATGGTTCCGTGCCGAGAAGGTGCGTGGGATCTCGGGCCGGGTAAACCTCCTTCCCTGCACCGAGTGCCGGACGTGTCCAGCCGCTGGCACAAAACAACCAGCATCCATTGTTTGGCTTTACGAAGCCGGGCTTTGGACAGGAATTGGCGCACCGAGAGGTATTAGTGAGTCGACTGGGTGATGAGGTTAGTGTTTTGGACCCAAAATTAGAGAAAAACAAAATTTGATGATTGGCAAAGGATTGGCAGTAGTGATTGGCAGATGATGGGCAGTGATTGGCCAAATTTTTGATTTGTTGAAATTTGATGTGCAAAATTGGTAGTGAGAGACCCCCGACGTGGTGGGATGGCATCCCTGCCACCCTTTCCCATGTGGGGGCAAAGGAGCACTAGATTATGGGGTGTATGGCAGTGAAAACTAGCCCGGGTGGGTTAGGATATGGTGTGTAGGGATCTAGCGAAGATTGACATTAGGTGACGTTAAGTTTAGTTAGTGACTGATACCTGTAGTGGGGACGCAGGTAGATTAGTATGGATGATAATGACGTGGGAGCGCAATAGTTTAAAGGGACGACTGGGAAGCGCAAGTTTCAGAAGGGAGTAGTTAGCTGAGATGATGCTGTGTGTGTGAGAATTGAACAGGTGTGATTGCACAGGTGTGCAACTGGACAGGTGTGTGGAGCAGTGTATGAGTAGTGAGTGTGTGGATCAGCGCGAATGCGCTTGGGGAGAGAAGGGTGCAGGTGGCACCAGGTGTGAGAGCACAGGGTGCAAGTACAGGTGTGTGGAGAGAGTTGGAGTGAGTGGTACGGAGTGGTGTGCATGGTGCGAAGGTGTGGATGGGGGAAGAGTGGACCCCTTTCACGAGCACCCGGGGCGGGTAGTGTAAGTGTTAGGTAGAGGGTGCAGGTAAATTGTGGTTGGATATTGGCATTTGTGGTGCGGTTGCAGAATGGTGTTGTGAATGGGTGCATTAGTGTTGTGGAAATGGCTGGGCGTGTAGCCTGTTAGTGTGTGTAGTTGGTTGGGCACTCCACCACTGTGAGGATGTCGGCCAGGTGAGGCCGCAGGTGGGCTCTGGGAGCCGGTAGAGTTGTGGATGGGGCCCGAGGATCCGGAGGATGGACCCGGGTAGCCCAGTGCCAGAGAGGGCACCGAGTGGGGAGAGTGCCAGAGGGCCTTCCCCAGGTAGTTAGGTTAGGGCAAGGAGCAGGTAAGCTCGGAGGCAACTGCAGTGGTGGAGGTGTGCAGGTGGGTAGACCCACTGGGAGAGGTACACGCCGCAGCCCAGAAATTGTGCGAGGGCACCGGGAGATGAATCGGGGGAGTGAGACCCCAAATTGAAGAGCACCACAGTTTGGCCAATGGGAATTGGTTTTTAGAACCCATAGTGTAAGAGGGCCAATGGTTTGGCCGGAGAAAGACCCCGGGTAGTGTAAAGTTGTTAAAGTCATTTAGGAGATAGTTAGGATTGATGAACCTGTCGCACCATACGCAGCCACTTACCTGTGGTGATGATGATGACTCCACACCTGTGTTTTCTTTGTTTTGTTGCAGGAGATGAATCGCTGTGTGGATTTGTGAGACGCATCACGACGTGGATGAGACATTGGGGTGATTCCATCTCTCCCTCCCTAGGAGGGACTGATGATGAATTGGTAATGGCAAATTATGATGTTGAGTTGGAGATGGCAAATTTTGATGAGAGTTGAAAATGGCAAATTTGATTGGTTAGGAGGGAGAGAAGACGAATTTGGTTTATGGGAGGAACGGGGAAGACAGTAGGGATGTTTGTTGATTTGTAAAGTAGATGTTTATGGGTAGTGTTGTGTTTTGTGGATACAGTAAGGGGTAAGGGAGGGGCCATGTAGGTTACCTGGTGGGGGGGGGGCGTACGATAGGAACGTACCTGTCTCACCTGGTTCCCATGTGCCCCCAGTGTGCATTACCTTATATTGCGTGCACTTTTGCGCCCTTACCACCTTACTCACTTGTTTCTTCTTTTGTCTCCCACCTCCGAGGATCTGGCTTTGGGGTAGAGAGAGAGGAGAGAGAGGTGCTGGCTGCGCAGTTGTGGGCCTGCACTTTCGCTGTTTGCTGCCGGGATCGATACACCATATGGACCGCAATGTTTGTGGCCACCCACAATGGACCGCAGTTCGTTTGCGGCCAAGCACCACCCGGGGATGGACCTATGGGTCAACGTGGCACCTATGCCATACAGGTGAACCACTTTTAGTTACCACCAAGTGCACCACAAGAAGAGCAAGAGACACCTGCAGGGTTAGGGGTTGTCGAATTTATTTTTATACCAATGAACAATGGTGACTGCACCGGATGGTGCTGACTGTGTGGTGGGGTGGTGCTTTTGATGCTGGGAAAGGGTGCTCTGCACGTTATTAAAGGCCGTCGGCCACAGAGCACTCGTGGGTTGGTGTATCGATGCTGGCAAGCGCGCTCTCTCTATGCATAACATCTGCATGTGTTCCTCCAAAAACAGGTCCTGGATCGTAGTGTAAATAGCAGCGTAGTCTTGTAAATAATGCTCCCTACCGGCTGTATGTTTAGTTTGAGAATTCTTTCCGGATTCGGTTATCCTGTGGGTGTGTTTCTGTGAGGAGAAGGGTGCAACGTCGCAGGGGGACATATTTACTCATTTGTGAATATCTGTAAAACTGTCGCACTCAGGGTAGAGTTAATAGTAGAGGGAACTACATTGCGTGCCACACTAAAGTAGGTAAAAATTTATCGGGTCGGGACGCCCCGAGGGTAGAGAAGGGTGCAATGTTGCGAATATGGAATTTGGCCTCCATATCCGCTTGTAAATATTCCCCTATTTTCTCCAATACTCCCCAACTTTCCCCAATCCCCCATTCCCTAGTCCCATTGCATGTAAATAACAATCAGTAGAGCCGACCTTCCCCTTATTCCCCCATTAAATGTCGTGCCCAGGTCCACCGCACCACACGTAGCCAACTTTCGGACATCTTCCTAGTTATTCTTAATCTATGTCAGTTAAGGCCTCGTTTCCATTAATTATGACTCTTCGTTGCACCAGAATGTGATTATATGGCATCAGTAGTGAGTTTAGGACCTTTCCCATACCTCCTCCCATCTTCTTCCCCAAACAACAACAATAACAACAACTACAACAACAATTACAACAACAACAGAGGAGATGGCGGCGGAGCGGGGGAGGATGCGTCCTCACACCGGCTCGATTAGCTCCAGACCATGCGCTCCACGGGGTTACCCCGAAGGGGCTGGCTGTCAGCTCCTCGTCGGGGGCGGAGCCAGTAACCCCCCCCGCACGCACCCAATGAGAAGCAACGTGCCGATTCCACGAGGCGGAGCTAACGAGCCGAGGGCGTGTCACTCCCCGCCGGATATACGCGGCCACGCGCCGGATGTGACGTGAGATTCGCCCCCAGCTGGAGAAAGACGGACCTGCGAGCGCTGAAACAGATGCGCCTGAGTTTGGAGAGGCCTGAGAAAGAACGTCACCTCTGAGCGCTGCGACGAGACCTCCCCGCATCTCTGGACCGAACCGTGTACCCTGCTTTGAGCCAAGAGTGCACCTTGAGCCATCGCTATCTGCCTTTCCTAGCCATCAAACCCCGTGTGAGTCAGCGTTGTCCCGTTTATCTGTCGTCTGTCTAGGGTTAATATAAGAGTGTGTCTAAGTGCCTGTCTTTCTATGCTGTCCCTCTTGTAGTTGTAATCTAACCTTCCGCCTTAATATAACCTCCTCCGGAGGTCTTGAGAACTGAACCCCTGGTGTCGTATTGTGTCATTATAACCCAGCCGGGTGTCTTCTTTTTCTTATTGAGCCAGCGTAGCGCGACTTCGTCAACGTCGAGTATAGTCGGGTAATTTGTGCGGACACGACGGCCATTCCGCTCGGCCCACCTTAACATCAAAGTCGTGTCTGTAACAATATATATTTCCAATATGGTACACCGGCCACAACGATTTTAGCGATTATCCGAGTTTTTTTTTGTTTTTTTTTACGATTTCTGTAAATACGTATTTTTCCTGCGCTGTGTAATTCTTCTGACACGCGCCACGAAGAAACGCACCACTGATGTGCATGAAGCGACTTGTTTGCCGGTTCGGTAAGGTCCGTCCGTACACGTGTACAATCGTGTACACCCGTTTTAAATAAATAATTTTTTTCAGTTTTCCCGCCATGCCTATAAATTCATGACAGACAACCCCCCCTCATGCCGGTCCAGAATTATGATGAAAGATGGCGATTGAGAAAAAAAAATTGCATCAAATTTTGTCCAGGTCCATCAAGAAGCCTTTGAGACATGCTTCACGGTTGAATAAAAAACCACCGTTTAGAGTACTTCTTTTTTTTGTTCAAAGCACTCGACTTGGAGCCAGCGACTTGCTCGGCGGGGGATATAATTTTAGATATATATATAGTACGGGCATGCCCTAGTGAGAGATAATTACAGGAAATGGTGTTTGTGAGTAACAACCACCCTCTGGTCGAGGCTCATAGAAGGGGTGATGCTTACTGATTCGGCACGCTCACAAAATATGGGATTTTAATGGCAGAGATGCCACGAAAGATCAGGAAGGGAAGGAATGGAAAATTTGTCAAGGTTTGAAATTAATCGGACAAGGGGGTCCCAAGGTATGGTCACCGTACTCGCAAGTCGTTCGTTTTGGCTTTGCGAATGGACCAAACCATTCCATGCAAATAGGAGGGTGGTTCTGTGGTCGTAACTGCCACGTGGTTTCAAAGTTTTTGTTGTTGCTTGCACGCATGTTTTTTGCAAGCACGTACGGGCGAGCACGTACGTGCGGGCACGCCCTAGTATATATAAATTGAGGTAATATTAAGTTATGGAATTAATTGCTTTCAACAATGCAAAGGGTGATAAAATATGGGATTTTAATGGGATTTTTTAATGGGATATTGGTTTCGGAATGTTTAGAGGTCATTGCAATGTGATAATAACTTGTTGTTGGAACTTGTTGGAACTTGCTGTTGGAACTTGTTGTTGGAACTTGTTGGAACTTGTTGTTGCAACTTGCTGTTGGAACTTGCTGTTGGAACTTGTTGGAACTTGTTGTTGGAACTTGTTGTTGGAACTTGCTGTTGGAACTTGCTGTTGGAACTTGTTGTTGGAACTTGTTGTTGGAACTTGTTGTTGGAACTTGTTGGAACTTGTTGTTGGAACTTGTTGGAACTTGTTGTTGCAACTTGCTGTTGGAACTTGCTGTTGGAACTTGTTGGAACTTGTTGTTGGAACTTGTTGTTGGAACTTGCTGTTGGAACTTGTTGTTGGAACTTGTTGTTGGAACTTGTTGTTGGAACTTGCTGTTGGAACTTGTTGTTGGAACTTGTTGGAACTTGTTGTTGGAACTTGTTGGAACTTGTTGTTGGAACTTGCTGTTGGAACTTGCTGTTGGAACTTGTTGTTGGAACTTGTTGTTGGAACTTGTTGTTGGAACTTGCTGTTGGAACTTGCTGTTGGAATTTGTTGGAACTTGTTGTTGGAACTTGTTGTTGGAACTTGCTGTTGGAACTTGCTGTTGGAACTTGTTGTTGGAACTTGTTGTTGGAACTTGCTGTTGGCACTTGTTGGAACTTGTTGGAACTTGTTGTTGGAACTTGCTGTTGGAACTTGCTGTTGGAACTTGTTGGAACTTGTTGTTGGAACTTGTTGTTGGAACTTGTTGTTGGAACTTGCTGTTGGAACTTGTTGTTGGAACTTGTTGGAACTTGCTGTTGGAACTTGTTGTTGGAACTTGTTGGAACTTGTTGTTGGAACTTGTTGTTGAAACTTGTTGTTGGAACTTGCTGTTGGAACTTGTTGGAACTTGTTGTTGGAACTTGTTGTTGGAACTTGCTGTTGGAACTTGCTGTTGGAACTTGTTGTTGGAACTTGTTGTTGGAACTTGCTGTTGGCACTTGTTGGAACTTGTTGGAACTTGTTGTTGGAACTTGCTGTTGGAACTTGCTGTTGGAACTTGTTGGAACTTGTTGTTGGAACTTGTTGTTGGAACTTGTTGTTGGAACTTGTTGTTGGAATGAATGGGAACATTCAAATGTTGGGTTTTGCTAACGTTTCCACAACGTCGCTACAACGTTTCACTTTCGTTGTTGCAACGTTTTGCTCCAACGTTTTGGGGACATTCGAATGTCAAGTGAATCGAATGAGAATTCAGGAATTATTTCATTATTAACGATTAATGAAGTACTTATTTAATTAATTACATTTCTTATTACATTACAGTAATTACATTAGGGTAATTACCTGAGGTAATTACAGTAATTACAGTTCCGGTAATTACAGTAATTACAGTAATCATTACAGTAATTGCAGTAATCTTATTACAGTAATTACATTACATTAACTCAGGCACCTTTTGAGTAAGGAAGCTGATATTTGGACATGACACTGACCAAGTGATGTGGCTGTCAAGGAAATATTGATTTATTGATTAATCATTTAATAAATTAACTCGTTGATTTATAAATGACTTATTTAATTAAAATTCCTCAGAGATACATCTTCGGATGAGATACTTGCAGATTGGTTATGCTATGAGCCAATTGATTAAGGAAAATATTTTGTGATGGCCATATTGGCAATTTCGTGGCCATATTCGTGGCAACTCAGTTAGTGCCACTGCACCTTTAAAATGCATCCCTGCGTTCATTTTTCGATCGATTGAGTTGAAATTTTGAACAATCGGATCTGGACTGTCGTTGTTAACGACTCTAGCACGCACTCGTCCAATCAGGATGGAGTGGTATGGTCCCCGGATCATCACTGCCCGCAGTTTTAATTAATTTTACTTTTTCTCTTGGGCATATAATTTTGAAGACATGCATGTCATGATAGAGGAAATGTTTGTTCTGTTAAACGGAATAAATGTTGTTTATTTGTGTGGGTGTGTATTTTTGTGTATTTGGATATATTTTCACGACTAATTCCAGTTATCGTCCTGCAAAAGGTCTGCTCGTTCTTTTCCTTTGAGTCGTAAATTCCTGTTGAATTCTCATTAAAAAGCGGAATTAAGTACGCTGTGTGATGATGGAGATCCTTGATGACGAATCAGGAATAGTGAATGAGCAGACAAATATCACGGATGGTACACCAGATAGGGAAAATGTAGATGAAACCCCTTTTGCTCAGGTGCTGTGTAGCGCTGCACAAAGATCCATATGAGCGGGGCCTGGGTGCTGTGTAATTAGTACACAAAGAACCAATTACTAGGGTGCTGAATAAACACAAAGATCCATTTTTGGAGCTGGTTCTCCCGGTGCTGTGATTTATTCAAAGAACCAAAATCTTGTAAGAATTAAGATATGATTTGTCGACATCATAAATACTTTAATATATGTAACGATTTTGTAACGATCATCCTGCAAAAGGTCTGCTCGTTCTTTTCCTTTGAGTCGTAAAATCCTGTTGAATTCTCATTAGAATGCGGAATTAAGTACGCTGTGTGATGATGGAGATCCTTGATGACGAATCGGGAATAGTGAATGAGCAAACAAATATCACGGATGCTGCGGCTGGAGCAGGGGAAGCGATTTTTGAATTGTTCAGTGATTATTCGATATTGTTATGACTTATTGTCAATAGGTATACTAAGTGGCCATGAGGTAGCCTGTTGCTATGTACAGTTTTATTCTATTGTTGATTATACCACATAGCTGTGGTGATAAAGGAAATGTTCGTTTTAAATAGATGATTATGATAGGACCATGACTATAAAATCATGATGATTATTATGAATGATATCATAGGGTTCAAATGCAGAATGCTGCATGAACTTGGGAAAGAACTTTCAAGCCCTATGGGATAAATTGGGTATTACAAGCGATGGAGTTTCAAAATTTAGCATGATTGAAGAAATTTTACAGTCTTATTTCAGGAGTTTTACGAAATTTATATTGCCAAGAGATTTTGGATACTATTAAAAGAAAAATGATGAGATATTTTTCCCAATGAACTTTAATATCTGCCATCCATTTTGGCTGTCTCACGAATGAAGGATGAGTTGCCTTTAGTGGTTGCAAAGAAAATTTGTGGAGACCAGGCAAAATGGGGAAATATGTCAGATATGACCCTAGGACAGGACGGTGATTCATCAATTGACATGAGGTACGAACCAGAGGTGACGACCGATGAGTCAATCTCAGTCAATGGATGGACCTGTCCTGACATCATTGGGGAAAGGGCTTATGCAAGGAGTCATTCAAAATGATTAATTTGATTTATTGATGAATATTGATGAATTAATTGAAATTGAATAATTGATTGAATTGTTAATTGATTGAATCTAATTGATTGAATTTAATTGCATAAATTGAACTGAATAAATTGAATTGAATATATTGATTGTTTGATTGATGAAAATGCGGTCTCAAGAAAGAAGCTTTGATATCTTTGCGAGATATTATCAATGTGGAGACAACCTGGGAAAATTGAGCAAGGTGGTGAGTTTATATACAGATATATATGTGCGGTTACCATTGTGTGATTTCCCCGTCAAACAGAGCGGACACCTGAGGATTCACCCACTTCATACTGACCCTCCGGCTCATCTGCAAATACTGATCTGTGAGATTGGATTGTGCAAAAGCCACAGCTGAGGGAGATTCTCTGGAAATCACCGTGCGAACAGGTGGAGAGATCCTTCCTGGAGGTACGAGTGAAGCTTTAGAGGAACCTGGAACAAGCTACAACACATCCAACGCTACTTTGATAAAAGGCAGAATGGGAAATGGAGCCTGCAAGAACACACAAGGACAACCAGAGATTCCACAAAAAGGTACTTGTACACATCATATGTACGACCGTTATGGTGCCGAAGCTATAAGGCAGGTCGAGAATTGGTATTTGTGGACAAAGGGACATGATGAGGAGTTTCCAAGAGATGGTACATTTGAGCGAAGTCGATTGGAAAGATTGGAACAAAGATTGAAAGCCAGGAAGAGACAGAATCTAACGGTAGACTGGCTTGCATTCCATCTTTGGGATGGTGAATCCAGACAACGGGAACAGCAAGAACGGATAACGGAACTAGAACTTAAAATAAAAAGGATACAGGATACAGTGGAGGAGACAAATGCACAACTGCCCTCGAAATTAGGAATGAAAGTCACAGTTGTCCCATCTGATTTCCAGTTGTCTCCCCAAAAAGGACGGTACAGAGAATTTTTTCGTGTTTCAGGAGATAACGAGAGATTGCAGTGGCAACTCAGGGATGTAGAGATGCAGCCCAGCAATACAAGTGCACAGGCGCACAGATCAGACAACGACAGAAACCGGTGTTTCGAGTGTGGAAAGATGGGACATTGGAGAAGAAGATGTCCGTATGTCAACAGGAAGACAAGGTCATGGGGCAAACCAAAATCAAGGGTACCAGTGCTTACCGGTACCTCAGACAATGATTAGGCCTTCATTGCTGCAAATCCCAAATGATGATTGGCCTCAACAGATTCGATTACTGGACAAACATGAACAACTGTCAATGATTCTTGTGTCTGAAAAGTTTTCAGAGCAAGAATGATTCATTTTTCTTTTTGCTTGTTAACAAATTAATAATTAATTGATCAAATGCCAAAATTGGATCTTCTATTTTGGGCACAGCAATTTTAAATTTACAAAGTTTGGAACAATTGCGTTGCAATTGTTGGCAAACCAAGTAACAAGAGTCACATGATGATCAGGTGGGAATTTCGGACTATTGTTCCGCACGATTGATAGGTCAATGGTCGACTGACATGCAAATGGGTGTGTAGTCAAAATTTGGATAGATTATTGTGAAGGCAGAAAGGGTAATTTCAATTTGACATCATAAAGGTTTTGTAAGAATGGACTTTTGGTTCATTTGTCTATAAGCATTTTGAATTTGATTGACAAATTTTATGAAATTGAAATAAAATTGACACCCATCTGATCTGTAAATAATGGTTCCAACGCAAACAAATATGCATAATGCATGTGTGTGTGTGTTTTTGTGTATCAATCTTACAAGATTGTTGACACCGACAGTGTGCCTGTCTGGAAATGGATAGTTATATGTGGATGGGATTGGGATATGTGGATGGGATTGAATATCCAGAGAATCCGTAAAATAAAATAGAAATATAATTTGATTATGAACATTATCTCTTTTGTCAAGGGAAATGGAATATAAAAATTTGATGTGCTGGGTTATGAGCAGCCATTAATTAATAGTAAAATTGTGAGTAATTTTGGGATTCCATTTTTGATAGAATGTATATGAGAATAACATCTATTTATGGATATGAGCTTCATAAAAGGAAATGAGGAAGTACAAAATCATCCAAATTTGGGAGAGGTCTTACACTGACTTCCCAGAATACTCTGCTCATGGATTTTATATATATAAACTTGAATTTTATCAGCATATAAATTGTGCTGTATGTATGGATGTGTTTTAGGCATAGATGATATGGGAAAATAGTAAAGAAAATTTTGCTGGTTTGAACTATTGTGGGTTTTCAGTTCTGGAGTTTAAACAAAGTCACTGGTTAACAGATGAGAAAGGATAGTAAATAAATTATTCTCTGCTGGGCAAATTAAGTACGATATTACTAAGACTTATGAGAGCTATTGTTCTTCCTTACAGCAGTGGAAAATTATTGGAAAAAAAATTAGATCCAACATAATGAATCTATAAAAGAATGTGATAGGGATAATATCCTCAATTTGTACTAATTATTTGATTGTGGGTAAAGGAATTAAGTCATCGTAGTGGATTGGTAACAGCAGCCTGAAAATGTCCTGAGAGTGTGCATCCATGTAATCAGAAATCCCAGATTTGTTTTTACAAACAACATTTTGGTAGAGGTCTTGTGTGGAACACTTCCTTGGTAGATAAAAAACGGTACTGCATGCTGGCAGCCACTTTTGCGGCCAGTTAGGCCAAACAAATTGAGAGGAAATTGTAGTTAAATACGTAAGTTACACATGGCTATTTGAAAAAAAAAAAAAAAAAAAAAAAAAAAAGGAAATTTGTTGAGATGGGAAACATTTTTCGAAGGTTTATTAAGGTGTTATAATATGACATGTGGCAAGGCAAACTATTGGATGGGAAAATTAGATCTGGCTATAGAATAAATTTATTGAACCCTTGAAGTTAATTCTTCGAATCATTGTTTCACTGGCATTTTTGTTCAAATTGGAAATAGTTTGGTAGAGCTTTGGTTAAAACCTTTGGTTGCGGTATCTTGGAACGAAATGATAAACCATAGGAGATTGATAAGAATAGAAAAAATATGGACCCAAAATAGAAAGTTGGATTCATGCCCCTCAGTGCAAACAAGCACATGGGGCTAAGGTGGACGATCCCACAGAAAATGAGGCTGCACCTAGCAGCCCAGCAGAACATTCAGTGGTAGATAAATGATAGTCGTGATTTACAGTCATTTGAATTACATTTTAACACCCCTTGCATTGATAAACATTACATTTTCAACATGTATTCCTACTTGGGATAGTGACATTTATTTGCCTACATGACATACAATTACCTGCTGATATTAATACAACATGAGTGAAAAATGTATCACAACTACACTCATGATCAGGGGATTGAGTTCAACCCCGGGAGATAGGGGGATCAGGGTAAGACAAATAATCTGATTATGTTACATATTAAGGGATTTTCTTTATTTACCTTTTAGGAAGCTTGTTAGTTTGGTATATAATGTTAAATGTCATCGACATATAACTATGTCACAGATATGAATATATACAAGGAGTAGCAGACTTGTTTGTTGGTTTAGTAGTTATATTGGCAATTGTTTTAGTGGTGGCTTGCTTGAAAGCCTTAGTGACGGTGTGTTTGAATAAGGTAACCAACAACACGATGATAACGCATGAAGTGACAAATGAGGAAAGAAATGTGGAACCAGAAAAGGAAGACTTTTATGGCGACATAAACAGTAGAATTAAGATAATGGCATAACGACAATGTTATGAGTTGTGTCAATTACAATATCAGTGAACTCATATCGCCACGAGTGACACATTGTTAGGAAAAAAGAGGGAAAAGAAAAAGTGGAGAGGAATTATGGTAATAATACATTATGCTTAATTTGTTGGTTTGGGAAAATTGTTGTTGGGAATTAGGTATTCCCGTTTGTGATTGTAATCATATACAATGCTATTCTTAGTTTAGTAATAAAATACATACCTGATTGAATATTATTTGTGTGACGCATATAAATGAATATAACTTTTTGTGTTAAGGAAAAACAACAAATTGTTGAATGTGAAACTGTCGGAAGACATACATGATTATGCTGATTTCATGGTAAGATGTACCCTATCTGATTCAGTGTGTGCGGAAAGCAGATTCAGATGTGACTGAGCATAAGGATAAGACGAGATCACATTTTGGAGGGATTGCTAAACGGAATTGGGAAGAAGTTCGAGAAAGAAAATTTGTGGCTAAAAAATGAAGTTAATCGTGGCATACACCCTCTTTCTCAAAGAATGATGAAGACATTCTCCCGTGTAACTTGGAGATGAATGCTTACCTTCACCAAGGAAATTTATGTGACCATTTGCCTGGATCACACTGCAACATATGAAAGAAAGGCGATCACTTACTCTTGTTCGAAGGCTTCGAACATTCATCACATCAGAAGTTGCAGGACAACGACATTTTACCTGCAACCTCTGTGAAATGCGGGGACATATGTTATTACTTCACCAACGTCCGGGGAACCAGCATGGAGCTGCAAAAAACGGCTGTGCCCTTGTCACAACAGCTGTGCACGATTCTGCTGGTTGCTCCTGGTAAGGACCATGAATGACCTGAACACCATGGTCCCAACATCAGTGTGGATGCATCCGGCATCCCTGTTCCACATCTTGCTGGCCAATCAACGTCACACCAATACTTGCTGCCCACTCACAATGAGGGTGGAGGCAAGTCGACTACAACTGGGTGAAGGCCGTGTTCAGGAATTACTATGGTTTACAGCAAAAAGTGGCAAGAATGCTACAAGGAGAGCAGGGTCAGTCTATGACTCCGCAGTGTTACCACAACAGCGAAATCCTACACGAAGTAGTGCAGGAGCTATGAAGACATTAGGAGAAAATGTTTCATACCTGGATTCAAACACAAGTGATCAGCCCTTCCTTTCAAACAAAGTTAACATTTGTGTGGAGGCAAACGTTTTTGCCAGATGGTGCAGATGCTTTACAAAACTTGAAAATGAAGTGAAATTGTTGTATCTTGGTGATGGTGAAGTGTTGTTTTGAAAATATATTTGTGATGCAAATGCAATAGATTGAACAATATGGAAGGAGTCAATGACCAACGAAATGTTTTGTGATTCTTGCAGGATGACGGTGTATGCCTAAGGGAATTTGATTACCAAAGTGATTGATTATTTACTTATACTTGTAATGATGTTTACAAAGTGATTGATTATTTACTTATACTTGTAATGATGTTTACAAAGTGATTGATTATTTACTTATACTTGTAATGATGTTTACTAGTAGTGATTGATTGTTTACTTATATTGATGTTTAGATTAATGGTTAATATAAACAAAAACAAAAAGATGAGGGAATTGTGGAAGTGTAACTCAGTGTAACGTATTGATTGGCCCTGGTAACTCATTGATTAAATCTGGTAACGAAGCAGAATGTGCATGAACATGATAATCCTTTGGAAACACCTGGTCAAGGCCCCAAGCTAGAGCACCCCCCCCTGCTGTGTAAATGGAAATCACAGCAGGAGGGGAGCGAGCTGATGCCAGGACTCGGTGCGATGCATGACCTCGGGACATTAGCGGAGAAGAGATTACGAGTTCAGCGGACAGAGGATTAAGTCGAGTTGGTCCATATAAGCGGGAGCTGCGGCTGGAGTCGAGAGGACTTGCTACGTGAAGCGCTGACCGAACGGGAGTGTCGGATGAACGAGAAGGACC